>NW_022991300.1:466820-524320 GCF_902827175.1 Gymnodraco acuticeps | reverse complement strand
TAAAATTATTTTTGTAATCATGCATGGTATTTTTTTAATTAACCTTTTTTTTTATCTCACGTACCCCCTGCAGTACCCCAACGTAACCCCTAGGGGTCCGCGTAGCCCCATTTGAGAATCACTGCTTTAGTGAGTGCTTTTGTACTGATTGTAAACACCTCATGAACTCCTGGATCATATTTTATCAGAGATACTAGCTGATCTTACGTTAGGCTTCAGCTCGTAGCAGCTCCTATCTGTGCTCACCAAACTGCACCAAAAAACCACAGATTGCTAATGGCTTTATTTATTTATTTTTGTATAGGTTTAACTCAGTAGGTCTGTTTGGTTTGGAGACGATGCGACCTCTGTGGCTCTTGGTAAACAGCTCCAGAACGTCGGGTTCCGAAATTATCAGAGAAACGAGCAGGGCTAACGTTAGCGGCTAATGTTAGCGGCTAATGTTAGCACGCAGGGAGAAACTAAGATTTTCTATGTCGAACTGATATATTTATTAATAACCTAAGTGTTTATTTGTTATTCATCAGCATAACAAGTATTCCTGTTACTTTAATGTATTTACTGCTAATTATTTTATACTTTTACGCACTTTTTAAATGAAGGACTTTTACTCGTATCAGAGTACTTCTTCCACGCTGCTTGTTTGTAAGCGGTTTACTTTTTGTCTTTTATCTTCATAAGGTTAGTAAATTTACTTCACTAAGTTATTTCACTTATGCCTCTGTATATTTGCTTAAACACAAAGTACTTTGCAGTGGTGAAACATCAATTAGATGAGTACTTTAATGTGTCTAACGTTAAATATCCCTTATAAATCACTTCAGCCAGTTTAAATATTTGTGTTAAATCTCGGCAGGTTTTGCCACCAAGCTCTCCAACAGGCTGAACGTCAAAGACCTCTTTCAGAACATGTATCTCCAACAGGCTGAACGTCAAAGACCTCTTTCAGAACATGTATCTCCAACAGGCTGAACGTCAAAGACCTCTTTCAGAACATGTATCTCCAACAGGCTGAACGTCAAAGACCTCTCTCAGAACATGTATCTCCAACAGGCTGAACGTCAAAGACCTCTTCAGAACATGTATCTCCAACAGGCTGAACGTCAAAGACCTCTCTCAGAACATGTATCTCCAACAGGCTGAACGTCAAAGACCTCTCTCAGAACATGTATCTCCAACAGGCTGAACGTCAAAGACCTCTTTCAGAACATGTATCTCCAACAGGCTGAACGTCAAAGACCTCTCTCAGAACATGTATCTCCAACAGGCTGAACGTCAAAGACCTCTTTCAGAACATGTATCTCCAACAGGCTGAACGTCAAGACCTCTTTCAGAAACATGTATCTCCAACAGGCTGAACGTCAAGACCTCTTTCAGAACATGTATCTCCAACAGGCTTGAACGTCAAGACCTCTTCAGAACATGTATCTCCAACAGGCTGAACGTCAAAGACCTCTTTCAGAACATGTATCTCCCAACAGGCTGAACGTCAAAGACCTCTCTCAGAACATGTATCTCCAACAGGCTGAACGTCAAAGACCTCTCTCAGAACATGTATCCCAACAGGCTGAACGTCAAAGACCTCTTTCAGAACATGTATCTCCACAGGCTGAACGTCAAAGACCTCTCTCAGAACATGTATCTCCAACAGGCTGAACGTCAAAGACCTCTTTCAGAACATGTATCTCCAAACAGGCTGAACGTCAAAGACCTCTTCAGAACATTATCTCCAACAGGCTGAACGTCAAAGACCTCTCTCAGAACATGTATCTCCAACAGGCTGAACGTCAAGACCTCTTTCAGAACATGTATCTCTCCAACAGGCTGAACGTCAAAGACCTCTTTCAGAACTGTATCTCCAACAGGCTGAACGTCAAGACCTCTCTTCAGAACATGTATCTCCAACAGGCTGAACGTCAAAGACCTCTTTCAGAACATGTATCTCCAACAGGCTGAACGTCAAAGACCTCTTTCAGAACATGTATCTCCAACAGGCTGAACGTCAAAGACCTCTTTCAGAACATGTATCTCCAACAGGCTGAACGTCAAAGACCTCTTTCAGAACATGTATCTCCAACAGGCTGAACGTCAAAGACCTCTCTCAGAACATGTATCTCCAACAGGCTGAACGTCAAAGACCTCTTTCAGAACATGTATCTCCAACAGGCTGAACGTCAAAGACCTCTTTCAGAACATGTATCTCCAACTGAACGTCAAAGACCTCTTTCAGAACATGTATCTCCAACAGGCTGAACGTCAAAGACCTCTTCAGAACATGTATCTCCAACAGGCT
Organism: Gymnodraco acuticeps; assembly: GCF_902827175.1. Taxonomy (NCBI): domain Eukaryota; kingdom Metazoa; phylum Chordata; class Actinopteri; order Perciformes; family Bathydraconidae; genus Gymnodraco; species Gymnodraco acuticeps. The sequence continues at coordinate 522,027 of NW_022991300.1, read as the reverse complement.
GAACGTCAAAGACCTCTTTCAAACATGTATCTCCAACAGGCTGAACGTCAAAGACCTCTCTCAGAACATGTATCTCCAACAGGCTGAACGTCAAAGACCTCTCTCAGAATGTATCTCCAACAGGCTGAACGTCAAAGACCTCTTTCAGAACATGTATCTCCAACAGGCTGAACGTCAAAGACCTCTCTCAGAACATGTATTTACTCAGCACTTCTACAACATCAGATATTTATTCATCAGTGTAATCTGCACCAAGGAGGCCTGCATGATGTGAACAAATCTACTTTTTTGACAAACATTACACCTTATACTAGTATTCAAACAACGCCAAACAACAAAGAGTATTCGGATATTGTGTTTTAGATTAATTTGGTTTGTCAGTGGTGGAAAGTAACTCTGCCATTTACTCAATCCTGAACTTAGGTAGAACTTTGAGGCACTTTTCACCGTTTTCTAGATTCTTCGTTCCTCGTGGAGGCAAGCAAGAAATACAAAGTATTCTCCTAGATTTCAAGGTAACAAATGGTACACAAATACACATTGTTATGGGTGAAGTATTCCTTAAATGAAAAGAAGCAAAGAATATAAACCTTATATGTGTGTTCCTCCAGAGGAACCACCATGATAATCATAAGGTCGTAAGGAAATCATTAATAGTTGTATGTTATTTGCAGAGCACTTAGCAGCATACAAGTAAAACAAGGACGTTTCCAGCAGTGATACACAGAGTGCACACACACTGCTCCACAGTAGTAAAGTATGGAGGTCGTATCCTCCACACAGGCACCTCCTGGCAGGCCTCACACACACACACACACGCACGCACGCACGCACGCACGCACGCACGCACGCACGCACGCACGCACGCACGCACGCACGCACGCACGCACGCACGCACGCACGCACGCACGCACACACACACACACACACACACACACACACACACACACACACACACACACACACACGCGAGCGCACACACCACTCACACACTCTGCAGCCCCTCCTCAGCCTCTTTAACCAGAGAATGCACCGCTGCTCACTTCTACTCTGTCAGGGCAGACACAGAAACCAAGTTAAAAAAGCTGCAGCCTTCCAATAAGGCAAATGCTTTGCTCTCTAATCCTGCAGACAAACAAACAAGCCTTTCCTGTAGTGTGTTATAAAGGTTTTAGTGCATGTAAATGGTCTGCAAAGACTAAAATCCCTGTGTTCCCTCCAGAGGGAAAAAGTTTTAAAAACACATTTATTTTCATTCTCTTAGTGCAGAACCCAGTAGATGCTGATGACACACTTGGGGAGAGATGCTAAAAGTGTGTTTTAATAGGGGTTGTCCATGTGTGTGTGTGTGTGTGGTCTAGCATTACTATACTTGTGGGGACCTAATTCTGTTTACATAGTCACGTGTGGGGACTGGCTTCCCTTATGGGGACAAATTGGAGGTCCCCATGAGGGGAGTCATTAATTTTAGGGTGAAGACTTGGTTAGGGTTAGGATTAGGGTAAGGGTAAGGGTAAGGGTTAGGGTTAGGGTAAGGGTAAGGGTAAGGGTTAGGGTTAGGCATATGTTGGTTATGGTTAAGGTTAGGATAAGTCTCCAGGAAATGCATGTAAGTCAATGTAATGTCCCCTGAAGTGATGTATACATGGTATGTGTGTGTGTGTGTGTGTGTGTGTGTGAGAGTGAGAGTGAGTGTGTGTCCACCACCAACCTCCCTGGACTGTCTCCCTGTGGGTACATGCTTCCTGTCAGGAAATAGGTTTACTTACATATAAACACACACACACACACACACAACACACACACACACACACACACACACTCACACACACACACACACACACACACACAAACACACACACACACACACACACACACACACACACGCATACCATGTATACATCACTTCAGGGGACATTACATTGACTTTCATGCATTTCCTGGAGACTTATCCTAACCTTAACCATAACCAACACATGCCTAACCCTAACCCTTACCCTAAACCTAACCCTAACCCTAACCCTTACCCTTACCCTTACCCTAACCCTAACCCTAACCCTAACCCTAACCCTAACCCTAACCCTACCCTAACCCTAACCCTACCCTTACCCTTACCCTTACCCTTACCCTAACCCTAACCCTTACCCTTACCCTAACCCTAACCCTAACCCTAACCCTTATCCCTAACCCTAATCCTTAACCTAACCAAGTCTTCACCCTAAAATTAATGATTCCCCTCATGGGGACCTCCAATTTGTCAAACTGAAATTTAACGATAACCTTTACCAGGTTTTGTTGCTTTTAGGTAAAATATGTATGTGACATCTTCATTTCAGATACTTCAGTCATCTTCGGCTGGGTTTACCTGCACCTGTTTTTGTGCATTCAAAAAAGAAAATTAAAATATTGTTTGGCTGAGGTGAAAAAGATGGTGTTTTATGAAAAGCAAAATGCAGCAAAGTGGTATTGGAAACAAATTAAGATGATACATGATGACGTACATGAAGACCCTCCTGACACATTTCCCATTCCCTCTCTGTAAATTGTTTAAATGTAATTCTTCTGCAACGGTTTAATCGTTTTTTGATGCCTTATGATCAACAAGAACAACTCCTAATAATCGCATGATGGTAGGGGGTGATCAAATGCAATAATGTGCATTTTCTTTTGCAGACTTTCAATAGATTAGGTTAAATTGTGCGATACCTTTGGAAGGTCACGCGTATACCTTTCTAAGCGACTCTGCAAAAGAGTGTTCAAAAAACCAAACTGTTTTCTGCATGCTGTTCTTTCACTTGTGTTTGTCCTTGATGTTGTCGGATGGGCTCAGAACAGTCTCATAATACACACATGCACACAGAAGGATCTTGTGTTTTTCAAAGCACACACAAATGTGTTCCTTTTCATATACATGTAAATAAAATACAAATACAGAAAAAGGTCTTACATATGTATTTTTGATCCTCACATATTTGTTTTCCGTTTAAATCTCCTGGACCTGCAAACACAAACCACTTTCTGTGCACGGATCGCTGTGCATTCGTGTGTGGGTTTTTTGAGACTCCCCTGACGGTCAGCCGATTCGTACTTGTAATTTTTTCTATCTATAGCCAATCAGATGTCTCCTCCATTCTAAGCCAATCACATGAGCGTAAATCAACTCAGTAAATCCCAAACATCTAACCAAACATCTTCTAAATTTCCCCCAACAAGAAGACATACCCTCCATTACAAAGTGCACCATGATGGATGTGGCTGAGGTCGAATTGTTCTTGGGAAGGTTCATGTATAAAGAGAACTGAGCAGTGTCAGAAGCAGGACTCTGTTCATACGACTGAACTGACTCGACTTCCAGCATCAGCCTCCATGGCGTTAGAACAGGACTTATTATTGGAACTGAAACACTCAGGTCATCTGAACAACACAGTAACTGAACTCTTCAGACAGAAAGAAAGGAGGAAGGTTTTTGGGTACAAATAATCAAACGTATTGGTGAGTACTGGCTATAATGACTTTTATTTAACATTGTTGATATTTTCTTGTCATTTTATCAAGTAAATATTGCTGCTTCTGCTAGAGATGATGTGTGGCGCAGCAGTGAAAGGAGGCTTGTTGAATTGTGTTGGTGTTCTTGCTTTAGTAATGGCATTCATTCTCCCTACATTAGAAAGCTGTCTGTGACGCAGCGCCCTGTTATACTGCGTTAATGTATCATAGGAATGGTTTCTATAGCCGTGACGTCTATAGCTATTAGGAGGTGGATTAGGTCAGGTAGGACACTACTGAAGGCCTATGTGTGAAATGCATGGCCTGTTACTGTTTTCAACATAACTCATTTGAAGATATTATGAGACAAAAAAACAATAATTAGGATGCAAATAAAGAAACACATTTGTGTATGAAATTTCATTAAAGATACTTTTTTTTTTATTGGTAATTTAATTTTGATCAAAAGTCAAGAAAAGCCAAACATTTTATTATTATCTCCCACCAGCCAAGCAAATACATTCAATAGTAAAAACCCTAAACATATTCAATTCATAACCATGTAACAAGGAAAAGCATTACATTCTCTGTCGTCTATCAAACTGATCGTAACTAATAGATTATTCAGATCACTGTTGCAGCTGAATTCTGTCGCACGAGGACTTTGAGGAAAGAAATACACTTTTCTCTGATAAAAATCACACACAGCAATTCAGCTTTAGAGCTCATCCCTCTTCTCCTCCTCCTCCTCCTCCTCCTCCTCCTCCTCCTCCTCCTCCTCCTCCTCCTCCTCCTCCTTGTAAAGACTTGTCCATCCGGCTGCTTCCTCCAGGCCAGTTGGACGTTGTCGTCCAATCCCTGGGCCCTTAGGTTATTTTTCGCCTGAGACACAAAAACTCATTATCATTATCGTTCCAATAAAAACGGATGATTTATCTTTAGTTCACTCATCTGAAATGGTAGTTTTCCCCCTTATTTCTTCCAGTGTAAAGGCTTACCTCAGGTTATGGAATAGTATTCGTACATTTTCCTAATGCATTTGGCGGCATGTGGCTGAGTTTCTGCTATTTACTTCTGCACATATTTACACGTCTTCTTACAAAATGCTTGGGTCCTGTTATTTGTGGCCAAAGTATTGAATGTATAATGGATATAGAATTTCACTCATGTTCATTGGTCAATTTCATTCGTATTGAAATTCAGTTACTACATTTTCTTGCGTTTAATTCATTATTCTTTAATAGATATGTATTTGTTTGCTACCTCTTTTGTCTCTTGTTCTCATGTCATGTGAATTTCCTTTCTGGTGATTGATGTTTTTGCATAAAAGTAGAAAACATGATTTACCTCCACTAACATCTCATCCAGAAAAGCGGTGTCGTTCCGATCCACACCGTTTGGTTTCTCCACCCTCACCTTTATCACTTGCATTGAAACAGGCACAGCTAAAAACACAAACAAAATGTATTAGTCACAACATTTATGGTTGCTTATTTTTCAACAGACTCAACATCATCACTTGCTTTGACGTCGTTGTGAATTTTACTCACGTCCGTAGCAAATGAATGGTTTCTTCACTCCACAGTCCAAGTCCTCCCATTTTCCAGAGTTGTCGAAAGCTGCAGCCACACAAGCTTTGAGACCTATGTAGTTCTTTTTCTTTCCAGTTCTTAAAGGAGGAGTTGCTTCCATCGGACCACTTCCAGGAGTCTCTGTAAAGGCCGATCCAATGCTTATCCCCTCCAGGTAACCAGTGGCGTTTTCTCCTGGAGGCCAAGGGAAGCCAGGCTTCCCCTGTTTTTTCGGATTGTAGTTATAATTTAAATAAATAAATAAAAACACTTTGTTTTGTTTCGATAATTCTCCTTTGTTGTGTGTTGCTGCCGGCCCGTCGCTCCCCCATTCTCATTGAGTATTTTACAAAGAGTGAAACAGCGCCCCTCTAGATGTTATGGTGGAACAGTAGATTGCACTCACTGTTGCGAGAGGAGGCCAGACGAAATTGGCTTCCCTTGGTGAAAAAAAATGGAGGGATTGACCAATCAGACAAGGCTCACGTCATGCCCCTGCCAACCTGTGATTAGTCAGGGCCATGCCAAGGGAAGCCAGAGGCGGCTGGCTTCCCTTGCCTCACAATCCAATCAAATCGCATAGTGTTGCAGTGACGTGTCCTAAAATCCGGAAGTAAGCTGCGCTCGGTTTCCCTCGACAAAAAAGCAATGGGATTTCTCCATAGGATTTAGGAAAATAGCTCGAAATAAGGTCAGTGGAAAACGAACCTGTTAGATAAATGCACGTTTTGTTCAGTCGGATAATATCCACATGTCTATACCAGGGTTTCCGTTAGCCGGTAATTACCGGTTTTTAGCTGGTAAAATTTATTAAAAACCGGTAAATTCAAAACCTGCCGGTCAAAATGTCTGGTAATAATTAGGGATGCTCCGATAGATCGGCCGCCGGTCATTATCGGCCGATATTCACTCTTAATAGTTTGATCGGTGCTCTCTATAAAGGCCGGTCAGGAGAGCTGGATCTGATCGATATGGACATAAACGCGAGTGAAGTATAACCGGACGCGAGAGAGAGATCAGATCAGCTGCTGAGTCAGACCGAGACACGCAGCTCTGCATGATCACCTGAAGCCCCGCCCACTGTTTAGCGAGCTGCAGGAGCTGCATGAGAAACTGACGGGCTGTCAGGAGAGAGAGGGAGGATTCGTTTCTCACCTGTTATTATTCAAAGTTGATGTAAACTTTTGAATAATGTACGTTATCTACTACAAGTAGTTAGTTTGAATGTAATAATTATGTTGTTTGTTGTTTGTGGAATAATTTATTGAAAAATGAAGCTGCATTTTTCGATCTGTTACGATTATAAACTGAAGCAATATAAAAATGAGCCCCGTGAACTGAGTTTTAAACATCAGCATATCTGCTCATAGTCCGGTAATTAACTGCTAACGGAAACTCTGCTACACAACTCTTATTATTATTATTGAAATATGACCGGTAAGTTTCAAATTTGTCCGGTAAAATAAATTCTGCCCGGACATTTGACCGGCGAGAAAAAAATCCTAGCGGAAACCCTGGTCTATACCCTACTTTTATAATTTTCGAATCATAAATCGAATCGATAGAAGATAGATAGCGCCACTGCACCACTCTCACCGCCGTTAGAAAGTAGCAAGCAACTGAAGCAAGTGCAATTATGGAGGGTGGAGATTTGGAGTATTCAATCAAAAATAATTGTACTAAACTTCCGTGAGAGCAGCAACAACAAATACAATCTGATGACAGGCCAATGCCCAAACTGGAGCTGTGTACAGCGAGGAAAAAAGGAGCGAATCGGACGTAAAACGTTAAAGGTCTCCTGATTTAGTTTGTGAATGAATGCTTATTAGAGTTTGGGCTGGAGAGTGCGTGCGGACCTGTCGGTTAGATAACAGGCGTGTGTGAGTCCTGCATCTGATACAAATGTGTGTAAAATGATACCGGGTGCTGTAATCACTCATCTGGTTACGTTATTACATTGACCACCACACCCCCGACCCAAAAGAAAGGACGTATTATTGGCTTCCCCTATTTTTTCCCCCACACCACGCTACTGCAGGTAACAGCTCCACAATCTGCTGGTTCTCTGCCAGGTTTCTCACACTGGCCAGGTCTGTGTGGTGTTCTCTGCAGTAGCCCTGGGCCTCAGTCCATGTCATTACGCTGTCAATGAGGACACATGTTGCATTCGGCCCTGAAAATGGACCACAGAGAAGCTGAGTAGAGGCACCACAACATGTAGCCTGACATCAATCACACATCTCTGGTGGTATTGATGCCTTTATAATGTAAAAGATTACATTTAAATCCCACATATTTGTACTTTGTCATTTGTAGTTCTGGGGTTTTTCAACACATGAATGTTGGCAAGAAACTTTAGTAGTATCAGTGGTGGAATATTCAGATCTTTTAGTAAAATCAGGAGTACAATGATGTGAATATACTCTGTTACAGGTTAAAGCTTCATTCAAATTATATTGATTCTATATTATTCTTATTCTGTTTAGCACAGATGTATAAGAAGCAAAACTTACCTACAATTCTAAAACAAGTTTGCAAAAAATGGTGTATTACAATTTCCTTTAATGTTATCTTTTAAAAGAAACCATGTGAGAACTTTTGTTAAAAGGGAAATGTCTTTAGTGGAAATGCTAACAAATCCTAGACATCTGAATCATGACAAGGAGTCACAGGTTGTTGTAAAAGTCACAAAGAAGAAAGGTTGGGAACCGCTAGTTGGATATAGACCAATGCATTGTATTTCAGAAGCTTAAAATGTGATTTTAAATGTGTTTAATATTCATTACAATCATAATTATACCATATTCCACGATCATTGATAAGTATGCATTGGGTCAATGGCCAGCTGTCTAGTTGATTATTCCCCCATTGTCTGAACTCGATCTCCCCGGTTCGTAGAAGCTTGGGTCTGACATCGACCACTTCCAGAGGTCCCGGTCATCGTGCAGCCCTATCCAGGCTGACTGAAAGCATGAAATTGTTATAAATGATTACGCCCTGTTGAAGCTTTTAAAGCTGCTGCTCAAGAAAATGTGTATGTTTAATAAAGAGACGGGTTTTTTTGCCTTAGTGAGACCAGCCTTGGTACATGGTGATCTAATGGGAATCCCCTCAAGTCAACATTCATTTACAGCCTTGTTACTCTGAACTTCTTCAACTTTATCACAGGGTTTTATGCTATAGCTTTGGCTTAACACATGTTCGACTCTGTTTTAATACTCAGGTTCTCATATGACTTTAAAACAGGTTTAGCTTTCTGTAATAATCTCTCCTTTTTAAATTTGACTCTAAAAGAAATGTAATTCATTTGAATCAACAGACAGAGAAAAGTGACCTCACTTGTTTGTATTGGCCTGCCAGGTTGTTCAGGAGCTTCACAACCTCATCGCTGTCTACAGTGCTGGCCACTGTAGACAGCGATGAAGAGATACTGCAGAGAGAAACACACAGACCTGGCGTCTGTGTGCTTCTCTCTGCAGTATCTCTGTGCTTCAGCCAGGTTCTTTGCTTCATAAACAAAATGCTACTGACGTTCAGCATGTGAGGAGACAGCGCTCAGCCCTGTAGAGACACAGACATTTTGATTAGATTCAATATCAATTACTGAACCAACTTCTCCAAAGTACATTAAAGTTAAACTGTTAAACAACTTAAGTAATTTTCAGAGAGAAACCACAATAAAAAGTTAGAACAATTGCTAATGGAATAACATGCAGTATTTTAAATGAAAAAATATAAAACTCTTGCCTGAAAGAGCGATGATGATCAGAAGAACTTTTTCCATCCTTGTCTCTTCCCTGTTCCTCTCCTTTGGACTGAGACTGTAGATGTGCAGCTGTTTACATTATACATTAAGTTAAACATTAACTAACATGATGCGTTAGTTAGCTGCACTTTTCGACCTAATGCAAAGTGGATATCGTTTTTTTATATCACGCTTATTTACTTACATTTGCACATGCATTTACAAGGACAGACAACTAGAGCAGTATGGGCGTAGGACTGGTGATACACAGCAGGAAAACCAAATTACAACTGTTTGTCAATACAGCCACCACAAAAATGTCCTTCAACGGCCGGCGGACTTCCTGGGGTCTTGGGAAGGTTCCTAACGGAGTGAAATTACTCAGACGTTCCTCAGTGTCAGACGTGATAAGAGCTGATCAGATTCTGTAGATGATGGGAAAAGAGCTTCAGTGCTTCCTTTATAATCTCCTTTAGTTTAGGATACACTCAACCACCCATTTCGAAAAGAAAGGAGAAATGTAGTATATTTTGTATGTAATAATGTTGTTCACTGTTGTTGTAAAGGTCTTCAATGACATCCACTTAAACAGTGGCAGAACTTCAGTGTTAGTATTATTAGATCTCAGTGCTGCGTTTGACACTGTTGACCACAGCATATTACTAGACCGACTAGAAAACTGGGTGAGACTTTCGGAAACGGTTCTAAATTGGTTTGAATCCTACTTAAAGGACAGAAACAACTTTGTTTCTCTAGGTAAATACACATCTGAGTTGACAAATATGACATGTGGGGTTCCTCAAGGCTCCATCTTGGGGCCTCTTCTCTTTAACATCTACATGCTACCACTGGCTCAGATAATGAAAAACTACAAAATAAGTTACCATAGCTATGCAGATGACACACAAATTTACATAACCATTTCACCAGGAGACTATGCTCCAATTCAAACACTGAGTAAGTGCATTGAACAAATCAATGACTGGATGTGTCAGAACTTTCTCCAATTAAACAAAGATAAAACTGAGGTAATGGTTTTTGGAGCCAAGTCAGAACGTATAAAAGTTAGCGCTGAGCTTCAGTCTGCAATGTTCAAAACAACAGATAAAGCCAGAAATCTAGGTGTAGTCATGGACTCTGACCTGAGTTTCAACAGTCACATTAAAACAGTTACTAAATCAGCCTACTATCACCTAAAGAATATATCTAGGATTAAAAGACTAATGTCACAGCAGGATTTGGAAAAACTTGTCCATGCTTTTATCTTCAGTAGACTGGACTACTGTAATGGTGTCTTCACAGGTCTCACTAAAAAATCTATTAGGAAGCTGCAGCTAATTCAGAACGCTGCTGCTCGAGTCCTCACTAACACTAAGAAAGTGGATCACATCACTCCTGTTCTGAAGTCTTTACACTGGCTTCCTGTGTGTCAAAGAATATATTTCAAAATACTGCTGCTGGTTTATAAAGCACTGAATGGTTTAGGCCCAAAATACATTTCTGACCTCCTGCTAAATTATGAACCATCCAGATCTCTCAGGTCTTCAGAGACTGGTCAGCTTTCTGTCCCCAGAGTCAGAACTAAACATGGAGAAGCAGCGTTCAGTTATTATGCTCTAAATATCTGGAACAAACTCCCAGAAACCTGCAGGTCCGCTGCAACTCTGACTACTTTTAAATCCAGGCTGAAGACTTTTCTTTTTGCCGCTGCTTTTAATTGAACTATTCATATCTTAAACTGCACTGTAACTTTTATCCATGTACTTTTTCTTTGAATGTTTATTTTATTATCTTTGCTTTTTAATGACATATTTTAAATGCCATTTTCTTAATGTCTTTCATTTTTTGTAAAGCACTTTGAATTGCCTTGTGTTGAAAGGTGCTATATAAATAAACTTGCCTTGCCTTGCCTTGCCTTGCCTTCGTGTTTATAAATCATCACCACAAAGAGCAAAGTATCTACATGCGCTTATGGTAATCTACTGTACAGATAGTTTCCTCATGGCAAACGCACATCATATGTAAATAGATACATCATTTTAAAATAATTTCTAAGTAGCACCCAGATGAATATTGTGGATGTTGCTTCAACAGTTCAGTTGTTTAAAAGTCTTATTGCCGGCGGGATGAAACTGTCCCTGAGTCTGGTGGTTTTAGTCTGGATAATTTGGTACCGCTTGCCAGACGGCAGCAGGCAGAACAGTTTGTGGCTGGGGTGATGGGAGTCTTTTATAATCCGGAGTGATTTCTTCCTGAGCCGCTGGGAGTAAAGGTCCTCCATGGATGGCAGCTCCGTCCTGGTGATGTTCTCTGCAGTTTTCACCACCCTCTGTAAAGCCTTACGATTGAGGGCGGTGCAGCTGCCGTACCAGTCCGTGATGCAGCCAGCCAGGATACCCTCTATGGTGCACCTGTAGAAGTTGCAGAGTATCCTGGAGTCCATGTTGATCCTCCTCAGCCTGCGGAGGAAGAAGAGCCGCTGTCGAGCTTTCTTGGTGATGGTGGTGGTGTGAAGAGTCCATGTCAGGTCCTCAGTGATTTGGACACCGAGGAACCTGAAGCTGCTGACTCTCTCCACCGTAGTCCCATTGATGGTGATGGGGGCGTGTCCCTCTCTCCTGTAATCCACAATCAGCTCCTTTGTTTTGCTGCCGTTGAGATGGAGGTTCTTATCCTGGCACCAAGATGTCAGGTTTTCGACCTCCTCTCTGTACGCCGTCTCGTCACCGTCGGTGATCAGGTCAATGATGGTCGTGTCATCAGCAAACTTCACAATGGTGTTGGAGCTGTGTGTGGTCACACAGTCGTGAGTGAACAGGGAGTAGAGGAGAGGGCTGAACACGCAGCCTTGAGGGGCTCCGGTGTTGAGGATCAGGGTGGAGGATGTGTGTTTTTCCCACCCGCACTGCCTGGGGTCTGCCCGTCAGGAAGTTCAGGATCCAGTCACAGAGGGCGCTGTTGAGCCCGAGGTATCTGAGCTTGATGACCAGCTTGGAGGGCACAATGGTATTGAAAGCTGAACTGTAGTCAATGAACAGCATTCTCACATATGTGTTCCTCTGGTCCAGGTGTGAGAGGGCAGTGTGGATGGTGAGGGCTATGGCGTCGTCTGTGGACCTGTTTGCTCTGTAGGCAAACTACAGGGGGTCCAGAGAGTCAGGGAGGGAGGAGGTGATGAAGGTTTTGACTAACCGCTCAAAGCACTTCATTATGATGGAGGTGAGTGCTACTGGCGGTAGTCATTGACGCTGGTAATTTTTTCTTTTTGGGGACAGGAACGATGGTGGAGTGTTTAAAAGTCAGATTCTCTTCGCACTGCAGCTGTCTTTTCCTGAGTCCTGATGTATTCTCCTTTGCATTTTCTCTTAACTCTATGATGTTTAACTCAGAAGTTTAGGAATAGTGGTTTGGAAAAGACGATAGGACCTGCATGGTCCAAAAGTTCATCAATGCAACTTGTTAGAAAAATATCACTCGTCACCGGCTTCAGCTTCAAACTCAGGATCCATGTATCTGTGATCGTCTCCAGAATGGAAGGAGTCATCACATACAGAGCATCAACTAGTTCCTGAACAGTGTCCTTCACATGCTGATATCCAAGAGAGGGAGTTACACAGTCACAAGATGGAGGAATAGAAAGCAGTATTCAATGTTTAGTTCAGATTAGCTCCACGTCAGAAATGAGCATGCTTGTCACTCATATGTCTATCTCCATTCAGTATTTTCCTAACACAAGTTCAAGAGCCACATTACGCTGAAGCACGAATGGCAAAAGAAGGAAACGGAGGTAAAGGGAAGGATCACATATAAATATAAAAAGTTCTGTGGCCTTCATTGACCTTCTGCAGACTCTTCCAATGAAGTCATCAGTCCATCTTTCGTCTGTTCCCCTTTTCGTCCTTTGCATATATAGCTGATACTGCATGTTTGTTTTAAAGTTTACAGTATGTGGGTGTCATTGTAAAAGCAGTGTGTTTGTTTTACATGTTCAAATGTTTGCATGTAGCTAGTTTGTTAGGAAACACAGTCCATGTCTTGACCAGGCCTCCATTGGATGATACGTTTTCCATTCTCAATGGGACTTGAATAATTGTTTAATAATAAGACATTTAAAAAACATTGCGTGAGGCGATTGAAGAATAATTCAACTTAACTTGACTCAGCCTATCAGCATCAGAATCATAATCGGAATACCTTTATTCGTCCCAGAGGGGAAATGTGCACTTGTTACGGCAATAAAAGAGGCAAAGACACTGAAACATGCATAAAATAATAGCTGACAGGTCCATGGAGCCTGCCTGCAGGCGCTAATCTCAGGACACCTCCACTCTCAGTACAGCGTCACTTTCCGAACAGGAAATGCACGCAAATACAATCCTTTATATTATTAAGGTACATCACCACTTTCCGAACCATTAACCTGTTAGACCCCAAGCCTGTTTTTCAGGTCTCAGGCTCGAAAATGACATTCCCAGAACAAATGACCATATCTTCTAAAAGGGTTAAATTAATAATCTTTTTTCTCAAAGTAATGATAAACCTGTGAGTTGGATGTAGAAAAGTCAGAATCAATATAGATATATAGTTTTTTATTTTAAAGAAAATTCAGATTGAACATAGTAAAAAACTGTAAATTATAGTGTCCGTCCAAAGCATATATGTTTTACTTATAGTGAAAACTAACCTTGGATGATGGTAAGGTAGACTAAAAGCTTTAGGGATCCAAAGTACAACATATAATAAGTACCCTGTATCAAGATTGATGCAAAACAAGTGATATGTGACCTTTTTAGAGAGGTTTAGCAAAAAAAAAACCTCTTGGGTGGATTTCTCTGGCCCCCCTTGGTCGATTTTGACGAATTAAATCTCTTTATAAATGTCAGAGCCAATAGAATCGAAGAGGGAATTTCCCCACTCACACACATGGTAAAAAAAAAGGTGGGGGCTTTGTTCATGCAGGTTTGCATCAGAGTGAACCTATCTCTCGCTCTGACATCTGGAAATGGAAACGCAGGTTTATTGCTTATGGATTATCAGAAATCATTTCAAAGGGACACAGACACATTGGATTAACCTATGGATTAACTTCAGCAGCGTTTTTATCGTTTTAATGCCATTGAAGACCACTTTTGACCAGACTACGACACAGGTAAGCCATTTTAGCGCCACATGTTTTGATGTCTGTTTTTGTTTATAAAGTCGCGAGTTCTAATCATGTAATGATAATGTATGTACCCATCGATTCTGTGTCATTTCACGATGCAAATCGATGGGTTAGATGTGCAGAAAGGATAAATAATAAGGTTTTATGAGTGAGTTTCGGTGCAGTAATCTGTTAGCATTTTTCGCTCGTTGCTAATTCACAGGCTCAGAGTTAGCATTGTGGGGTTTTTTTTTAATTAATTTTTTTAAATGATCAGTTAGATGAGCTTCTTCCCGTTACATGGATATAAAATATTTATAGTTTATCAAATGTTAAGATGCCCTCAGACACCCTGTTTCCTGCAAGATGTTGCCGGAGGGCCCCGGTACCGGGGTCTCTCGGGCTTAACAGGTTAATGTTCAAGTTCACAGTCGGTGATTTTTGCCGGCCGTCTTTCCTGCAACGGCAGTTTTTCTGTATTTCCTCTATCCTGTAATATGACTTGATAGCTTTAAACTCTGCACACTGATCTCTGATTGGTCAGCAGGCGGTGCTTTCACTGAGTTGATCTCTTATCCTGGAACCTAACCTGCTCCGGACCAGGCTAGCTGTTCAGCATAAGTTACCATGGAGATTTACCCCGGTAAGAAGAGAACCAGCGTCGTAGGACCGGAAACCCAGAGTTTTCCCTGAAGTTAGCCGCTAAGAGAAAATCCGGCATCGTAGTACAGGCCTCTGGAGTGGAGCTTCCTGACCTTCACATCCTCCTGTGACCTGTGAACTGACTGCCACAGGACCCCTGAGAGGACACACACACACACACACACACACACACACACACACACACACACACACACACACACACACACACACACACACACACACACACACACACACACACACACACACACACACACACACACACACACACACACACACACACATACCCACATACACACACACACACACACACACACACACACACACACACACACACACACACACACACACACACACACACACACACACACACACACACACACACACACAGAGAGTCACGTACCTATTTTCCTCTGGTCGGTATATTCCAAATGTTTTACAACCACAACAGATGACATCATGAATACTGTCAACAGCTGCGTTTTTGTGTATTCTGGGTTTAAATTGAAACTTTACTATAATTATTATTTTAGTAGTAACTTTAGGAAATAAAATAACATTTGTTGAGAGGCTTGGGCCGAGTCTGTTTGTCTGACATGCTACCACAAAGATTTGCGGTGAGTGTTTTGGCACTAAATCTGGGGACATTAAATAAAACGTTATACCATTTGAAAACAGAAATCTATCCAGAATGAGATACAAATCTTTAATTAAATGCACCCATACAATAAGTCATCATGTTATGCAAACCCAACCTGACCAGCACACGGTTTCATATTAAAATAATACAAAGCTTCTCCTGAGAAACATCTGTGTGCCAGACGACATGTGAGAGGAAAACTAAACCGGAACTTCTGCAGAGAAAACATCCGGCTGTGTGCAGCGGATTTACAGAGCAGAAGAAAGTCCATCAAACCGGGGTAAATTCAGTTTCTCATGCTTTCTGGGTGCGTTTTCCTCTAAATCAATCACAGGAAGTGTACCTTGTATGTGTCATTTTATTGGTTAAAAACCTGTTGTCTTTTCCTGCTTCGGTTCAACCCTGTTTCTACCAGAAGTGAAAGAAGTCCATTTTAAAGTGATGAACGAGATTTACCCGTGTAATGACTTATTAAACCAAAATTGTACTTAATATATATCTTTTTTGGACCTTTTCCACTATTGGATATTTCATAATGACCAAAGTATTTCCATTTCAACACATGAAAATATAAAATGTGGTCCTCGAATGGGGTACATTTGACCATCTAGGCAAAAAAGGTTATCCACACATGTAATTTTCTTAAAATCCCAGTCATATGTATTGCATTCTTTAATAACGTGCCATATACAACATTAAATATGGCCACATCAATGAAAGCTACTACAATATTAAGTACAAAATAATTGTGATATAAGATATTTAAAAAAATGTCCAAGCCCTATTCTTGACACCACCAAATTTGATGAATTTTCACCTCACAAATGCCACAATAATTATTTGGGTAGCGCACGCAGCCGTAAATCCTTACAGCTGGAGTTTCTGAACACAGATGTTACTTAATGCTCTCTGATGCACTAAGTAACATCTGTTACTTCGTTTTGTAAGTTAAACCTGAAACTGAAATATTACATAACGATGGCAGAAACCTGTGGACTCAGTCATACGCTTTGGGTGATTTTCAGAATGAAGGCTGTTTGAAGCGTGTTTGACTACACGATGTTGATGGATTATTTTCGCTGTTAGATCGTAAAACACTTTTTCGCACCGAGATACGAAGCGTTTCATGCAGAGCCTCGTAAAGTCTTCCTGCTCGACATGTGACCCCTGACTCTCTGAGAGGAACTTCCTCCAATGTGCCACACACACACACACACACACACACACACACACACACACACACACACACACACACACACACACACACACACACACACACACACACACACACACACACCACACACACACACACACACACACACACACACACACACACACACACACACACACACACACACACATATACCATGTATACATCACTTCAGGGGACATTACATTGACTTACATGCATTTCCTGGAGACTTATCCTAACCTTAACCAACACATGCCTAACCCTTACCCTTAACCTTACCCTAACCCTAACCCTAATCCTAAACCTAACCAAGTCTTCACCCTAAAATTAATGATTCCCCTCATGGGGACCTCCAATTTGTCCCCATAAGGGAAGCCAGTCCCCACACGTGACTATGTAAACATACTTAGGTCCCCACAAGTATAGTAATGCTAGACCACACACACACACACACAGCATGCACACACACACACACACACACCACACACACACACACACACACACACACACACACACACACACACACACACACACACACACACACACACACACACACACACACACACACACACACACACACACTTCGTATGCACTGTAAGGTAGTTTAATTAATAACACAGCTACATATTTCATAATATTTCAGTGTGTTTTGTATTCAAATATCTTTAATTTATGACAACTAGTGACATGTCAAATTAATACAGGGGGGTACATCATTTTTGTAAATATAATTAGTTACCACTTAGCATCCTCTGATGCAGCTGTTAGAGAAACACACACATACCACAACAAAATGGTCAGAAAGTATTTGGAAACCCTTTCATTATAAAACAGAGAACACACACACACACACACACACACACACACACACACACACACACACACACACACACACACACACACACACACACACACACACACACACACACACACACACACACACTCAGATATTCCCCATGTGGCAGTGAACAGGAGGAATGTCCATCTGTATTTGTTCTTGTCAGGACTGGACTGCAGGTTTGTTTGTATGTTGGATGGAACAGGCCATGGATGGACAAAGTGTCTGAAAGAGAGAGGACATGACACACACACACACACACACACACACACACACACACACACACACACACACACACACACACACACACACACACACACACACACACACACACACACCCCTGGTTACTGTTGCTTGTTGCTGTAGGTGCGTTGATAATCACCAAACATTTAGCATTTAAAGGCGACATATTATGCTCGTGTTCAGGTTCAGGTGTGTGAGAGAAACTCCCTCTGGAGGGAACACAGGCATTTTAGTCTTTGCAGACCATTTACATGCACTAAAACCTATAGAACACACTACAGGAAAGGGAAACGTGTGCAAATCAGTTTTGTATTTGCACATTGTCTTTTGAGTTTACAAATCGTTTTTGTATTGTGGAAAGTATTTTACATGCACGAATTAAACATCCACACAGATTGACAATCTATCAACACAACAAATATTAAGACGTATTTACCTCCATTAAAACAACACACTGTACACCTGCTCAGCGCCAAATGATCGACAAAGACAGTTAGAAACTAGAGGATTAAATTGAAGAAATTGTACAGACCAAAATCAACGCTAAAAGAGAGAAGATAGGACCTCATCATTTGCCATCCTGCTTTCTGCACATTTCCCAAAAAAGAACGACTAAAAAAGAAAGAATAACTGGTCCCTTAACCTTTACAATATAGTTGTCTTCTAAAACATTCAGCCTATCTTTACCGTACACGTGTTCCCAAAGACAGGTGATCTGAGAGCAGCTGCAGGTAAATAAGAAGTTAAAAACACATAATAACTTCGGAGAAAAAGCAGCTACTCTATGATAACATAATCCTTCCATCGTCTTCCCCGAATCCCGCTTTGTTCCCGGACACAAACCACCTGGGTTTTTATCTCCATTATCCATCATTAGCATTCCTCCCATATTTCCCATGCTCCGTTAGCTTCTGACAATTAGCATTCTGCTCATATTTCACCCAGCTCTCTGACAGGAGGAGTCCTCGCTGAGAGCTGCTGTCACCACCAGCAGACCAACAGCTGTCAACTAAAGAAGACGTTAGTGGAGAAGAAAATCATCTACGGCTCGAAAGAAAGTCTCATGTGTTGTCTCCACTCAACTTTATCTGCCATATCTTTGGAAACAACTTTTGTCTGTTATTCTTCTTTCTGTAAAGGTATAATATGTAGCATTTACTCACTGATGGGTCTAAAAACTACTACTTTCGTTGTATATTTACAGTATAATCCAGTTTTTAAGCCACATTATGTAGGCTTTTATATAGGCTATAGGCTTTTTAAATATTGGTCCTTTTTACCTCTATAGTTTAACAGGAAGAATTTAGTCCTGGGACGTCTGTATTTTAAGTTGTGCTAACGTTAGCCTTTAGCTTTCAGCCCCTTGGTCAAGTTTCCACTGGGAAAACTCAGATTTTTTAACATGAAACATCTTTATTCAGCGTTTTTACAATATTAATTCATCAAGTCCTTTTGTGTTAGAGAGGAGGTGACTTTTGTGGATAATTCAGCCTCAGGATCTTATGTTAAAGTGGACTTATCATGCTATTTTTAGGCGATAAAAAAGAATATAGGAAAAACATGTCTATGAAGTGATTTGCTCAAAATACCAAACAGATCATTCTAGCCATGCCTCATATCCCTCTATTTCACTTCCTGTTTCAAAAGGGCTGATCTTATGTATAAAGCTTTACAAAAATAAAAGATTGATACAAAATAAAGAGGAGGGGTCTGAGCTCATGCGGGACCCGGCAGTTACTGTCTAAACTAAATGCTGCCGTGATGAAACGCCATATCATGGATTATCAAGGATCCTCTCTGAAACAGTTTGGAGCTCAAAGGCTTTCTCTCTTGCCGGTTATACCACAAAGTGAGTTCCTTTTTACTTCCTGCTTCTTCACACACATGCTCTCCAGTACAGGTTAGCTCTGAGTGTTAGCGATGCTAATGTAAACACCGACCACATTACGTCCAAAACAGTCGGGCGTTGTTTCTGATAGCAACGTTTCTGATTGGGCCGTGGGTCCACATTTCAGATATTACGTCATATCGGACGACAATCTGGATCAGCTCCGTTGTTCCCCGTTTTTAGAGATTTGGGTACGGAGGAAAAGAGAGAGGGTTTTATTTTCTGATGCTGCGTGAGTTCCTCGACACACCAGGGACACATGTTTATGTATAAAAGACATCAAAAAGTGCATTTTGCATGATAGGAGACCTTTAAATGAGAAACAAGCTGAGCTAGCGTTAGCCTTTAGCTCGTAGCCCTTCAGTCCACTGGAGAAGCTCTGATGTCTAACGTGAAACTGATAAATTCAGTATTTCTTTTACAGGTTTTAATAGGGGGTGAGTTTGTTTACAAAATGAGGCAACTTCTAAGGATATTTCAGCCTCCAGTAAAATCTTCCTACATGTCAGAGTGTTAAGTTAACGGAAAAACAAGCTAAGCTACTGTTAGCGGCAGCTGCTATCTTTTATTTGTGTCTAATTAGTAATTCAGTCTTGCAGGTATTTGGTTGAATATCAAAGTCTTCGAGAAATGGAAATGTTTGACTTCATGGTGGCACCAAGGTAAGGACAGGGGATCACAAAGTAAGAGGGTATTATTTTATTAAGAAACTAGATTTGATAACTGTACTGCTGACAACAATGAAGAAAGGAAGACATCAGCTGAACTTGGCCACGCCTGCCTCACATTTTGTCCCTTTGTCCCCTTAAGTCCCTTATCCTTTTTTATATTAATCCAATTAATTAAAGTGTCTGGCTGCAGAGAAACTCAACAAACCAATAACCCGACACACCGCCCCTCTGTTGTACACTTTGTTCCTACTGTTCCTTTGATCTTTTGGAAGTTAACTTGTGATTAATTAGTTTGTGCAACGAAAAAGCTCTTTTGTTCCACACAAGTGAAGCGGGAGATAATCACACAAGCATGACAAGACCTCCCATGTGCTCGATAGAAAAGCCAAGTTTCATTTTCTCTCTCCTGGCATACTTCTCATTCTTCACATGGTTTCTCATCAGCTCAGAGAGTGTGTGTGAGGAAGTCCTTTCTCCATTCTCAGAGTAGATACAACTCATCACACAGAGAAGCATCAGGTAGGTTTAGTGACGCTGCTTCATTAGAAGATGTTTCTGTTGACATGACAGTGTTCACTTTACTCTTTAGTAAATACTGAGAACCGCAGACAGACATGAAGTTAATGACCTGAGACGAACTTGGCAACAATCCTGTGTATCTGTGTGTGTGTGTGTGTGTGTGTGTGTGTGTTACTTTTTAAAGAAAAAGGGTGAAACCTAAAGATGTATTTGCTTGGCGAGTAACCTTCATAGGACTGTCTTTACACTGGCATTGTGTATATGTATGTGTGTGTGTGTGTGTGTGGCCTAGCATTACCATCCTTGTGGGGACCTAAATATGTTTACACAGTCACGTGTGGGGACTTGCCTCCCTTATGGGGACAAATTGGAGGTCTCCATGAGGGGAATCATTAATTTTAGGGTGAAGACTTGGATAGGATTAGGGTTAGGGTTAGGCATGTGTTGGTTATGGTTAAGGTTAGGATAAGTCTCCAGGAAATGCATGTAAGTCAATGTAATGTCCCCTGAAGTGATGTATACATGGTGTGTGTGTGTGTGTGTGTGTGTGTGTGTGTGTGTGTGTGTGTGTGTGTGTGTGTGTGTGGACATACTATGGTGAGTTGTCAACCTAAGGTCAATCCTAAGGTCAACGGTTCGATCCCTAGCCAAAGTGTCCTTGTAAAACCCCAAATTGCTTCCAAAGGGCAATGGTTAAAAAAGTGCTAACATCAATCCATCACAGCATTATGAAAATAAGAGACACACCAGCTCATTAACCTGTTAAGCCCGAGAGACCTCGTGAAAACAAAACACTTCTTTAAATGTACACAACATTGGTGATAGACATGCATGCATCATGACTAAAGTTGTATTCATATAAACACGGTACAAATGCTGTGTGGCTGTTAGCTGTCAACTTTGACCCTAACTCTGACCTTTCGACGCAAAACCAATCAATCTCAATCTTTATTTATTTATATGGCACATTTTAAACCACCTCAGTTGACCAAAGTGCTGTACAGGGAACACATACAATATCCAATAACACAATAGGAGTAAAATAATAAAACAATAAGTAAAAATAAGATAAAAAGCACAATAACTAGAAATATATAATAACACAAATGTCAAAATGTTATGTTCAACTAGTATCACAAGCCAGTGGAAAGAGGTGAGTTTTTAGCTGAGATTTATGAAGCAGAGGAAGCTAGCAACAGAGATGCAGATCAACCACATTGTAAGTGTACTAAGAGGTACTTTATTGTAATCCCTTGCAGATCTACTTCCTGTCAACCCCAGAAACCCGAACGTAATCGCCATCGGAGTTGCATTTCATCTGAAATCTCACCTTTTCCTAAAGAGTACATTTCAGAAAACCCTAAATATCAGAACTTCCCCGACAGGCCTCCGGTTTCCCTGATATTCTGCTGGGAACTGAACGGTATGTGTCTCTCATCCTCCCTTCCTCTCCTCCTCCTCTTCCTCTTCATTAGCAACACAAACATGTGTGAGAGAGGAGGAGGAAGGAGACGGGCAGAAACACCAGACCTTTGGGCTCCTAATCTCTATCATGTGGCAGAAACTTCAAACTGAGAGATTCACGTGCCCAAAACACTGCCGCCGCCACGTTTTCCCTCCATCCTTCATCCCTTCTGATGAATGAGGCTCTGTATGAAAGGGCCCATTCTTAGGTTCTCATCTGCAGGAACACACCTTCATTCTTCAGGCAACCCCTCCACCTCCTCCACGCCGTTACAGAAAGAGTTCAATGACTTTAAGCCCTCCGTAGCATAAGGGCATTTCACTGTTTTCCTTCACTTTGCATCAGGCCTCAAAGTGAGAATCTGTCATTTTCAGCATTCAATCAGTGTTGGTTTGAACCTTTCTTTACGCTATATAATAGTCAAATATAGTGTTTATTTCTTAACCAAACTCTTCGACCTACTTAACATCCACAAACTTAAGTGCGGTGTAAATTAAGGGGTTGAAATCTGTGTCTTTGCAGGTTTGTCACCCTTTGTTTTAATATGGATTTCCAATTAAATAAGAATTTCTAACGTTTCTGTTACAGCTGTTCAGATGCCCATCCATTCATTGTGTGACCGGGTTATCTACTCTTATTTTACATGTTGTCTATAACATCTCACAGTTTGTATCAAATAGCATTTTGCCTAAACACTGTAAACAATACAACTCGATTTGTATTTCTGTATATTGTCAATTTAATGAATATATTTGGCATTTAGATTTAGCAGAGGATTGATGGTTTGAAATAGCCAGATACTTTGAGTGCAGCGATGTTTAGAGACATAGCATACATGTCCTTGATGAGTACTTTTACTTTTGATACTTTAAGTACATTTTGAAGCTTGTATTTTGAACTTTTGTGTATTTTAAATGCAGGGCTTTTACCTGTAACAGAGTACTTTTACATTGTAGTATTGCTTATTTTACTGAAATAGGAAGTCTGAGTGCTTCGTTCACTTCTGAGAATTAATGTATGAACCACATTTCAAGGCCTTCGTTTTTTTGGTTGTTTTTGGGCTGCTTTTCAAAATGCAAATTGATGAAAATGTTATTTTACGGATAAGAAACAGTTAGAGGAAATCATCTTGAGTCCTCCTGCAGCTGGAGTTTGGATAAGAGGTGGAAGGTCAGGATTAAGTTGAGTGTAAACGTAAATAAAAAGCTTAATTCTCTGTTTGATGAAAGAGAATGGGAATTAAGTTTGGGAGTCGTCACGGGGAAAACACATGTGAGTGAGCGCGAGCAGTATTATTACACCGGGGGCCTCACATCCCTCAGTGTGGTCGAGGGGCCCCTGTCTCTGTGGCTCTCTTTGTGTATTACAGTGGGATAAAGGAGCCTACTGTCCAAAAACCTGCTCTGCTCACCACAATCCTCTTCCTGTATGTCATCGCCTCAACATCAGCCTGATGGACAGGCAGCGGGCGAAGAAGGAGAGGAAACATGAGAAAATGCAGACAGGTCAAAAGAGAAAGAAGAACGGAAGAGTAGAACATATTGAAAAAGGAGAGAGAAGTAGGCTGGAGACAACACTACACTTAATACTTATATACTAAATATAAATATCTTAGACAAAAGGCTTAAATGTACGATATTAAACTTTCAATCATATTTTTTTGCGTGGGATCATGGGAGTTGTAGTCTTTGGCTTCTCCTGCTTAGGATGTATTCAGTGTTCCGGGTTCAGGATGCATGTTATTTTATGCTCTGATATAAACCGGTCACAATACTAAATAAACAAGTTTGAGGTTAAAAATCAGTTTCTCGCTGCATGCTGTACGGCTGCCGCTAACGTTAGCTTAGCTTGTGTCTCTGTTAAGTTAACACCCTGACAAGTATGAACATTTTACTGGAGGCTGAGCTATCCTATAAGTAATAAGTCACCTCCTCTCTAAAACAAACAGCTTATTAAAACTTGACCAAAAAAAAATCTGTTTCTCTATTATAAACTGGATCGAGTAGCTACAAGTTAAAAGCTAACGTTAGCTCAGCTTCTTCTCCGATAACTTCAGATCCAGACGTCCTACGCTTAAAATCTTTCATCCTGCACATTTTGGGAACTGAATCAGCCTTAAACTTGACTGCTGACTCATGGCACAGTTAACCAATCGCTTCAGTTTGAACAATTTTGGATCATGTGAGTGGCTAACAGCTAACAGCTAACGAGTACATTGTTGGTTTTAGCTGACTTTTGTCCTTTCATAATACGCCATCGCAACCTATACATCTTTTTGATCATTTAATTTCTCTCATAGACATGAAGAGTTCACACAGGCAATCAGTCTTTATTAATAAATCAAACTCAATTCCCTATTTTCAGCATTGACGTTAGCAAATAAGGGTTTTATTGTTATCTTGGGATTTCTTTACAAATATTTTTCATATTGTATGCATTTAATAGCGTGTTTTATTTAATCTTTTTTCTGTACCTTTCTCTGCTTTCCCAAAGCTCCATTTGAAAGTGAAGTGAGAAACATTCGGCGTGATCCTCTGGGAGAAAGCCAAACCCTTGTGAATTATTACAGTTACAGTCGAGCAACAAAGTGCCACACACACACACACACACACACACACACACACACACACACACACACACACACACACACACACACACACACACACACACACACACACACACACACACACACACACACCACACACACACACACACACACCCCCACACACACACACACACACACACACACACACACACACACACACACACATACACACACACACACACACACACACACACACACACATGAAATCCGTTTCTCTGAGGATCAAAAGTGAAGTAGAAAGTGTATCAGTGTCCTTTCTCCAGAAAAAACATCCTGGATCAGCGAAAGCTCTCTAGCCCCCTGCAGATGTAACAATCTTTAGCTTTCTGTTCAACCTGCGATGCATTAACTGTTCCTTTTCCATCAATTGGCACCCCACTCAACAAGTCCTTTAAATTCCTCTCGATTAGAGTGGTGCAGTAATGAGTCTCTAAACCCAGAAATGAGTCAGCATATTATGACTTCTGGTCCCTTTGTCTCGAAGTCAAAACTAAATTGTAGTTAGAAGCTTAAAATAAGGTCTGTGGTTAAAACAAGCTGAAGAGATTTAATGTTTTCTTCTGCAATATAAAACACTGGTGAATGTCTGAATCTCCTATATGTCATAAAAACAGTGGTTGCTCACAAGTGACTAAATAATCTACTAAACTTCATGACGCCGACACAAGTCCGCCTTTAGCTTAGTGGTGTTCATTTTTTTGCTTTTAATGAAGCTGACTAGCTAGGATGAATATATCAAATTACTTTTATTGAAACATGAATGCAGAGATAAGTTGAACTCTTAATACCTACAAATTAGAAAACCTACACAAAGCATGATTGGCTGGAAAATGTTCATTTGAGAAGAAATTATATCAGAAAACAATTAAACATGAGAAACCATATAGTTTTGTTATCGGATTAATCGTACATTCAAGTATGATTACAATTCATTTAGAGATTTTAACAAAGGTTGTAATTACACACATGTACCTTATCAATTGATTTACATACTGTGCCTTTCTAACTATATTGTAAAAATAGTATTTCATCCAATCATATAATTTGCAGGAATTGTCTTTCAAAATGTCATCATATCAATGTAATATTGTGGTGCAACAAACTTCGAACATGAAAAGGACGAAGAAGGAATACTCCGGTCCAGAAACAGGCGTCCAGTTCTTTTGAAAAAGGTCCAGCATTGATCCAAAAAACGGTGAACTCCCGGTGGTTTCTAACAGGACGTCTTCCTGTTGTCCTCCCTCCAAATAAAACTCATTTTCGTATCGGATTAATGGTACATTAAAATATGATTACCATTTATTTTGATTGCTAAGAGATTTTAACAAAGTAGTAATTACACAAAAGACACATTTAAATCAAATGTACGTTATTAATTGATTTACATACTGTGCCTTTCTCACTATATTGTACAAATAGTATTTGTTCCCATCATATACTTTGCAAGACTTGTTTTTCAATAATTTCAGTCAATGCAATATTCTCATGCAAGTTAAATGTTTGTTGTTGTTCATGTATTGTGTCTTGATATCTGTCTATGGTGATGTTACTCATGGAGCTGCTGTGATGCAAGTCAAATGTCAGTCTTGATCTGACCATTAAAGTATTATCGTATCGTATCAAACTTCCAACATGAAAAGGACAAAGAAAGAATATTGTGGTCCAGAAACAGGCGTCATGTTCTTTGAAAAAGGTCCACCATTGATCCAAAAACAGATCCCTCTCATCATTGACTTGAGGTCTACCTAGCTCTGCATGAACAGGTGAACTCCTGATGGTTTCTAACAGGACGTCTTCCTGCTGTCCTTCCTCTGAATACAACTTGTTTTCTTATCGGATTAACGGTATATTCAAGTATGATTAGAGGTGGGAAGTAGGTGAGTACAAATACTTCGTTACTGTACTTAAGTAGCTTAATTATTCTGGTATCAGTACTTTACTCCACTACTTATTTTTCTGACGACTTTTTACTTTGACTTCTCACATGTTGAACTCAAATACCTGTACTTTCTACTTCTTACATTTTGAACACAAATACCTGTACTTTCTACTTCTTACATTTTGAACACAAATACCTGTACTTTCTACTTCTCACATGTTGAACTCAAATACCTGTACTTTCTACTTCTTACATGTTGAACTCAAATACCTGTACTTTCTACTTCTCACATGTTGAACTCAAATACCTGTACTTTCTACTTCTTACATGTTGAACCCAAATACCTGTACTTTCTACTTCTTACATGTTGAACTCAAATACCTGTACTTTCTACTTCTTACATGTTGAACTCAAATACCTGTACTTTCTACTTCTCACATGTTGAACTCAAATACCTGTACTTTCTACTTCTTACATTTTGAACACAAATACCTGTACTTTCTACTTCTCACATGTTGAACTCAAATACCTGTACTTTCTACTTCTTACATGTTGAACCCAAATACCTGTACTTTCTACTTCTTACATTTTGAACACAAATACCTGTACTTTCTACTTCTCACATGTTGAACTCAAATACCTGTACTTTCTACTTCTTACATGTTGAACTCAAATACCTGTACTTTCTACTTCTCACATGTTGAACTCAAATACCTGTACTTTCTACTTCTTACATGTTGAACCCAAATACCTGTACTTTCTACTTCTTACATGTTGAACTCAAATACCTGTACTTTCTACTTCTTACATGTTGAACCCAAATACCTGTACTTTCTACTTCTTACATGTTGAACCCAAATACCTGTACTTTCTACTTCTTACATGTTGAACTCAAATACCTGTACTTTCTACTTCTTACATGTTGAACTCAAATACCTGTACTTTCTACTTCTCACATGTTGAACTCAAATACCTGTACTTTCTACTTCTTACATGTTGAACCCAAATACCTGTACTTTCTACTTCTTACATGTTGAACTCAAATACCTGTACTTCTACTTCTCACATGTTGAACCCAAATACCTGTACTTTCTACTTCTTACATGTTGAACTCAAATACCTGTACTTTCTACTTCTTACATGTTGAACTCAAATACCTGTACTTTCTACTTCTTACATGTTGAACTCAAATACCTGTACTTTCTACTTCTTACATGTTGAACTCAAATACCTGTACTTTCTACTTCTTACATGTTGAACACAAATACTTGTACTTTCTACTTCTCTCATTTCCCAAACAGCTGGTTCCTTTAGTCTGAATGTGTGTTTGATGCGTGATCATTATTCTTTAGAGTCATTGCGTGCCTATTGATTTGAACACGATCCGTGTATCCATCATTTCCTGGTCTTCTCTAAAGAAGAGGGACCAATGGAAACGTTGTCATGTAGCCGTTGTTCAGCATGGAAACATTCATTAGCTAACAATGACATTATTGTTCTATTAATATAAAGGGAGGTCAGGTACTCTTTAAAGCAGCTGCTAGTTATGGGTACTTTTTACTGAAGTACATTTCAAAGCCCATACTTCTTTACTTTTACTTGAGATCGAATTCATTTTGATTGCTAAGAGATTGACAGGCGTCATGTTCTTTGAAAAAGTTCCACCATTGAACCAACTTGAGGTCTACCTAGCTCTGCATGAACAGGTGGAAGTTGGCTCTGGTGAACTCCTGATGGATGGTTTCTAACAGGACGTCTTCCTGCTGTCCTCCCTCCGTCCCCCCCTCTCTCTTTCCTCCTCCTGATGTTCCTCTGCTGGGGGGAGGCTTTATTTCGGGGGTGTAAGTGAAGCTGAAGGAGGTCCGATAGATCAGGCCGTCCGATCTGATGAGAGCCAGAGGTACGGTGAGGACTCGACGAAGACATCTCCATCCGTCGCTGAACACGGAGATATCAGGAACCACGCAGAGCAGAGACTGGGGAGACCTGAGAGGAAAACAGAGGTTAAAGAAAGAGTTTTTATGAAACAACGAGCATTTCTTTGAATGTCGTTGAGGTCCGAAATTAGGTCTGTGGTTAACATAAGCTGAAGAGATGTTAAAGTTTCTGTCTGTTGAGCAAAAAAGGTTAGGGGCCACTGTTGAACAACTTAAAATATGTCACTAAATACCCAACTGGTGAATGTGCGAAACTTCTGTGTCATGGTCCAAGTTTCTCAGCAGTGGTGACGTGTAACCATACGACCAAGATGTAGTTCGTTAATAGCATTAGATTAGCTCATAACTACTGCCGATTGCATTCACCCTTCAAAATCATACAGTGGTGTTAATATGTGGGGATTATGCTTTTAAACAAAAGGAGTTTTAATACATTTTCCAGCTCAAAATCCATACCAGCTAACGGAAATACTGTTGATTCAACTGAGAAAACAGATCTTTACTAGACTTTTCAAAACCAGTTATTTCAGGAATTAAAGCTGTCGTTCCACTCATGTAGGTAAATTGCCAATTTGATCAAAATCTCTGCATTCAGAAATCCTCGACTTTGGTGTCCGGAGATGTCCGATTGTCTTGTGTCTTGACACTGTATTCACGAGTGATAACATAACAGATTGTTTGCCAAAGGGATTTCAAATTATATCTGTTTCGCCTTCTTTAAATGAGTTGCATTGGCGTTTTCAGATTCTTGAAAAGCATTTTGAGCTGCATATCTCGCGTAAAAAATGCTCTAGAAAATAACATTTAATAATATTGGTTTTGGTTCTAAAAGAAGAAGATGAGAAACATTTCAACAACTTGTGCAAAGAAAAGTGATTTTGATTATTATGTTCAATAATCGGCCCTCCTGTTGGCTTTCTGAGACTCTGCAGGATGCAACAATAACAACAACAACGGTGAGAAAATAAACTAAAGCAGATAATTACACGCCACAGACTAAACACCGCTGTGTGGTTGATATGAAACTCTCGGTGAGCAGCAGACTTTTCAAAGCCCTCTTATACATTCCTCGCTATATATAAAGGTATTTAATTCAAACCTCCACTTCTCCTGTGGATTGCGTGGCGGTGAAGGATCCAGTTTCTAATTGGCTGCAGCTTCTCGTACAAACAGCACATTGTGGATGTTGTATAAATACGGCTTTCCTCTCTCTGCTGCTGATGGAGGAGTATTTGACCCTGACTTTCGATGCCTCAGCACTTTACTGTGGGGTCTGAGGTGCTTTCTGACGTCAGAGAGGCTGGTTTGATCCACGATGCGTCACATGAGATTTTGAGAGGGGGGCGCCTGAATCTCAAGTTTCTGTAACTCGCAGTAAGAGAGACGATTGTTGCCCGAAAGCTCCTCGAAGTGCTTTTAATAAAACATCCTTTATGCTTCTCGGGGCTCTCGAAACATATGAATACAGGTACGTTTGGAGAGTTAAAGTCGTGACTGTCGAGGATATTTTTAGTCAAACTTGTTGGAAAACTGCTCGCCTTCTTGGCCCAAATCAAGTCTAGGAGATTCTCGCAAAGCCACAGCAAGAAAAAATAAAGATGTGAAAATCAAAAAAAGACGCTGGAATTATTAGTTATTGAACTATTTTAGTAATCAGGATAATCAGGTTATTTTCAAGCAAACTATTAAAAAAACACTTGTGACAGCTTTTCCATTAGTAATTGTAAACTCGATATCTTTGGGTTTAGGTCTGTTGGTCAAAACAAACATTTGAAAGACATTAGGACTCTTAGAATACAGGAATACAGGTAAATTCATTAAGTTAAACTCAGTCAAACTGTTTGGGATGTTATGTTTTATTGTTGTTCAGCAGGTACAATAGAGTTCGAATTTTAGCAATCCCTTGCGTAAAAGTCCATGATTTTTTTAACTTTAGCTTAGCGGTGGTGACGTGAAGTCATGTGACCGTGCTGTAGTTCCTTTGTAGCCCAACATTAGCCACCTTTAGCTTAGCGGTGGTGACGTGAAGTCATGTAACCGTGCTGGAGTTCCTTTATAGCTCAACATTAGCCACCTTTAGCTTAGCGGTGGTGACGTGAAGTCATGTGACCGTGCTGTAGTTCCTTTATAGCCCATCATTAGCCGCCTTTAGCTTAGCGGTGGTGACTTGAAGTCATGTGACCGTGCTGTAGTTCCTTTATAGCCCAACATTAGCCACCTTTAGCTTAGCGGTGTTGACGTGAAGTCATGTGACCGTGCTGTAGTTCCTTTATAGCCCAACATTAGCCACCTTTAGCTTAGCGGTGTTGACGTGAAGTCATGTGACCGTGCTGTAGTTACTTTATAGCCCATCATTAGCCACCTTTAGCTTAGTGGTGTTGACGTGAAGTCATGTGACCGTGCTGTAGTTCCTTTATAGCCCAACATTAGCCACCTTTAGCTTAGTGGTGTTGACGTGAAGTCATGTGACCGTGCTGTAGTTACTTTATAGCCCATCATTAGCCGCCTTTAGCTTAGCGGTGTTGACGTGAAGTCATGTGACCGTGCTGTAGTTCCTTTATAGCCCAACGTTAGCCGCCTTTAGCTTAGCGGTGGTGAGGTGATATCATGTGACCGTGCTGTAGTTCCTTTATAGCCCAACGTTAGCCGCCTTTAGCTTAGCGGTGGTGAGGTGATATCATGTGACCGTGCTGTAGTTCCTTTATAGCCCAACATTAGCCACCTTTAGCTTAGCGGTGGTGAGGTGATATCATGTGACCGTGCTGTAGTTCCTTTATAGCCCATCATTAGCCACCTTTAGCTTAGCGGTGATGACGTGAAGTCATGTGACCGTGCTGTAGTTCCTTTATAGCCCAACATTAGCCACCTTTAGCTTAGCGGTGGTGAGGTGATATCATGTGACCGTGCTGTAGTTCCTTTATAGCCCAACATCAGCTATTTACTTCAGAAATCCTAAAGAGGTGTTAATTATTTTCTGCACAAATCTAAAATCCAATGGAAAAATCCCATCGACCTTTGCTCGAGGTAAACCAATGCTTACTTTTTAGGGTTGGGCGACAAAAATTGGCATCCCTGCAGCACTGTATCGTATTGTTACATATTTTGAAATGTTGTGACATTTCACGAGTTATACATTACACTTATTAGCTGTTCCTGAAGGTATCTTTTTTATCGTGTTTCCAGCAGGACAGACATAACTGCGAGTCTGTTGTTCTTTATTGAAATTCCTCAACAAACATCAAAATAGCTACTTTCAAATCCTGGGACAAATGTAATATTATTTGGGTCGAACGTGCTTGGCTATGTAATACTTGGTGTGGAAGTGCCACTTAATATGCTATAAAACCAACTTTTATGAGCAGCCAGCTCCACCTGAGCAGTCTCACTTAACTTAAAATACAATTTTAATTTGCTCTTCGTGCTGCGGCGGTACACCTGGTGCCTCTAAAGCAGCATGTTACAGTCATAAATAAATAAAAACAGGGACTAGTCTCCGTAACTGATTGTTAAAGCAAAAATCCCCGTAACTAATCATGCAATCTTACATAACTGCAAGACTTGGCTGACGGTCAACTTTTGGATTCAGAGGAAAAGTTCATACTCCATAAAGTTATCCCTTTATACTGTATGTACTCCCTAGTATTTACTGAAGGACGGCTGAGAGGTAGGCATACTTGTACCTTTTTAGCTACAAGTATTTACCACTTTTCTGATTCAAATTTGATCTTAAATCAGTAAATGTTTTAAATAACGAGTTTTCAAGATTTCATTCTCCTTTTTTCTCACAACCTACTGTGTGTGCTTTTTAGGGAGATAAATGAATCCCTAAAAAATAATTACAGAATAATTACACCCTGCATACATAATGCTCAAGAGGTTTTAAAAAGCTTTAAATCCAGATAATCCCAAAAAAATGTCTGGCTCTGACTGAAAGGAGGATGATAGTTCAGATGTCTATGAGTCGTTCCCCAAACTATGCAAAATATTTTATTCAAATTAGTCTATGAGGCCCAAAGAACTGTCTGAAAAACTAATTGAATAACAAAATGTCTCCCATTATCTTGATATAAACGACAGTCAGACACAGTATTTTCCCACGTTGCCCCGGGCTTTTAAAGGCAGCCAGACAACAAGCGGTCAATAAAATATAATAACGTGTTGGTCTGTCTGCAGGTAATATCGTACTGTACGCCTGTTTAAGTGAATTCCCTCCTATTGGTTTCCGGGTCCGTATTTGTTTTTGTTTTCTGGGTATTTTCGAACGTCTTTTGACTTCAAAATCTTTTTTAATTCAAAATTGTTCACATTCTCGCTGTCTCCTGTTGACTCACTTGAACATGGTCTCAGCCTCGTTGTTTCCGAACCAGACTTTGAGATGAGAGCTGAAGCTTTCTCCGTAGATTTCCAGCATGGCAACATGTCCCCCGCCATTCACCTGCAGTAACACACACACGTTTTTTTATTTTCTTATAGTCTTTAGGGTAAGGTAAGGTATAAGGTAAGGTGCGTTGATTTATAAAGCACATTTTCACACACAGAGGCTATTCTTACATCATCATTAACGCTTAATAAGAAGACAACAGAAAGGACCACAATAGATAAACATGATGGAGTAACAGATTCATAAAAACCATGCATAAAAGAGATACAGAATAGTTTACAAACAACATTGTAAATACGGTAGGTGCTAAAACAAGTTAAAAGTCTTCTGGGTAGGCAGCTAAAAAAATAAGTGTTTTTAGCCTCGATTTAAAAGAACTCAGCGTGGGTGAAGACTTTACGTTTTCGGGAAGTTTGTTCCATTTTTGGGGTGTTTTTGGGGTGTTTGGTTCTGAGCCAGGGTGGAATTACTAAGTCCCCGATGATCTCAGAGCTCTGATTGGCTCGTAACAGAGAAGCATGTCGGACATATATTGGGGTCCCAAACCTTTTTAAGTTACAATTTAAAATTGATTCTGTGAGCTACTGAGATCTGAGAACTGGGGTGGTCTACTCTCCTTGTTTGGGCCAGGACTCGTTCTGGATTAGTTGCAGTTTTTAGGGGTTGATTTTTGGTCCTGAAATCTATGAAATCCAACACACCCGATCCTCCATATCTCACCTCTAACCCGCAGATGACAGGAAACGGAGTGACGGGAGTTAGGATGCAGGAGGAACCCTGATTAAAGGTGAACTCCACCACCTCCACACCGATGATGGTCCAACAGGAACCATCGTTTAGACCCACTCTGAGGGGGTCCGTCAGGCTGGGGGAGGCCTGGAGAGAGAGGGGGGGTTAGAGGAGAGGAGAGGAGGAGGAGAGAAGGGGGGGGTTAGAGGAGAGGAGAGGAGGAGGAGAGAAGGAGGAGAGAGGGGGGGGGTTAGAGGACAGGAGAGGAGGAGGAGAGAAGGGGGGGTTAGATGAGAGGAGGAGGAGAGAGGAGGAGGGGTTAGAGGAGAGGAGAGGAGGAGGAGAGAAGGAGGAGAGAGAGAGGGGGGGTTAGAGGAGAGGAGAGGAGGAGGAGAGAAGGAGGAGAGAAGGGGGGGTTAGAGGAAAGGAGAGGAGGAGGAGAGAAGGAGGATAGAAGGGGGGGTTAGATGAGAGGAGAGGATGGAGGAGAGAGAGGGAAGGTTAGAGGAGAGGAGAGGAGAAGAGAGGAGGAGGAGAGAGGAGGAGGGGGGGTTTAGAGGAGAGGAGGATGGAGAGGACTTTTGAGAGGGAGGAGAGGAAGGAAAGGAAGTTTGAGAGGGAGGAGAGGAAGGAAAGGAAGTTTGAGAGGGAGGAGAGGAAGGAAAGGAAGTTTGAGAGGGAGGAGAGGAAGGAAAGGAAGTTTGAGAAGGAGGAGAGGAAGGAAAGAAAGTTTGAGAAGGAGGACAAGGAAAGGAAGTTTGAAAAGGATAAGAGGAAGATTGAGAAGGAAGAAAAGAAGGATGGGAAGTTTGATGAGGAAGTAGAAGAAGGAGAGGCAGTTTGAGAAGAAGGAGGAGACGTTTGAGGAAGGAGAAGGAAGAGGAAAAGAAGGATGAGAGGAAGTTTGTGAAAGAGGAAAAGAAGGAGACATTTGAGAAGGAGAGGAAGGAGAAGAATGAGGTGAGGAAGGAAAAGAAGGAGAGGAAGGATGGGAAGTTTGATGAGGAAGTAGAAGAAGGAGAGGACTTTTCAGAAGGAGGAAAAGGAAAGGAAGTTTGACAAGGAGAAGAAGAAGAGGTTTGAGAAGGAGGAGAGGAAGTTTGAGGAAAGGTTGAGGAAGTTTGAGAAGGAGGAGAGGAAGTTTGAGAAGGAGGAGAGGAGGTTTGAGAAGGAGGAGAGGAAGTTTGAGAAGGAGGAGAGGGGGTTTGAGAAGGAGGAGAGGAGGTTTGAGAAGGAGGAGAGGAAGTTTGAGAAGGAGGAGAGGAAGTTTGAGGAAAGGTTGAGGAAGTTTGAGAAGGAGGAGAGGAGGTTTGAGAAGGAGGAGAGGAAGTTTGAGAAGGAGGAGAGGAGGTTCGAGAAGGAGGAGAGGAAGTTCGAGAAGGAGGAGAGGAAGTTCGAGAAGGAGGAGAGGAAGTTCGAGGAAAGGTTGAGGAAGTTTGAGAAGGAGGAGAGGAGGTTTGAGAAGGAGGAGAGGAGGTTTGAGAAGGAGGAGAGGAGGTTTGAGAAGGAGGAGAGGAGGTTTGAGGAAAGGTTGAGGAAGTTTGAGAAGGAGGAGAGGAAGTTTGAGAAGGAGGAGAGGAAGTTTGAGAAGGAGGAGAGGAAGTTTGAGAAGGAGGAGAGGAGGTTTGAGAAGGAGGAGAGGAAGTTTGAGAAGGAGGAGAGGAGGTTTGAGAAGGAGGAGAGGAAGTTCGAGAAGGAGGAGAGGAAGTTTGAGGAAAGGTTGAGGAAGTTTGAGAAGGAGGAGAGAAAGTTTGAGAAGGAGGAGAGGAGGTTTGAGAAGGAGGAAAGGTTAAGGAGGTTTGAGAAGGAGGAGAGGAAGTTTGAGAAGGAGGAGAGGAGGTTTGAGAAGGAGGAGAGGAGGTTTGAGAAGGAGGAGAGGAAGTTTGAGAAGGAGGAGAGGAAGTTCGAGAAGGAGGAGAGGAAGTTTGAGAAGGAGGAAAGGAGGTTTGAGAAGGAGGAGAGGAGGTTTGAGAAGGAGGAAAGGGGAGATAGAGTCTGACCTGGTGCTGTATGATGTTGTCGTTGGATAAACACAGGTAAGCGTTGGGATCGTGTCTGAACTGAAAGGCACATTTATGGAGCTGAGACACCGGCTCGTCCACGTTCAGGAAGGCGTGCTGTTTGTTCACCTTACGGATCACCTGGAGACACAAACAAGAACACACTCTAAAAACCCTCTCCATCAGAAATCTCATGAATATTTTCAGAGTAATCCTGATGTCACCACTTTCATAATCATGTAAAAAATCAGACAGGGGAGATGATTCAAAGTCAAAGTCAAAACCCCATCTGATAACGCTAAGCAGGCAATCAACTTTCGCTAAGAAGATAAACTTATTTTGATAGTTCAGCGTAACTGACTAATATACTTTCTTACACTCGACACATTCAACAAAGTAACTGATACCACATATGTTCCTCATGTCGTGCTGATCTCAACATTTAGCTGAGACCGCGAGCAAATGGTTGTGTGATTTTAAAAAGCCGTATGGTCTATATAACACCAGGTGGTCTGCTCAAAGAATAGCTTCTGGTATCTCCGGACCTTGAGATCTTTACTTTGCTGCACACAGAATATAAAACGCTCATTAAAGTCTTTCCCAAGCTGCTGATCCAGCTCAACGTTGGGGTTTCACTCAGCCTTCTGCAGCCTCTGAACACCGACCACTGGAAGAACTCCTCAAACAAACGGAGCAGAAAAAGGCCTCCGCTGCAAAAACACGGAGAGGCGTGTATAGGTTTACCTTCAGCAGACACTGAGCGTGTTTTGACAGCAGGAGCAGAAAGGGTCTGCTCAGCAGCGTTTGTCTAAGTTTAACTTAAAGACGAGGTCGGGCTCAACAATAACAGCAGCTTTTGGGATTAGCAGGTTGGGTAGCAGCTGCACATCTGTGAGAGATTCGGGGCGGTGGTGGCGAAGTCGATAGGGACTTGGCTTGGCAACTGGAAGGTCACCAGTTCAAGTCCCAAGGCAAGACCAAGTGCTACAGAGGTGTCCCTGAGCAAGGCATCGTTCCCCACACTGCTCCCCGGGCGCCGTTCAAAATGGCAGCCCACTGCTCCTAACACTAGGATGGGTCAAATGCAGAGAAACCATTTCCCCACGAGGATTAATAAAGTACATCAAATATCAGATACAGCCTGAGAGGGGAGGGCGATAAGGTTCCTTCACTCCTCTGCAGCTCATAGAGGAAGGGTTTTGATGCCACGACTGCTATTTTAACTTTTTTAATATTTGTGAATGAAAACTCAGAACAAATGTGTTTATCTACAAGCGTTTGTTTTCATATCTCAGAAGAGACGATGACGAAATGTCACCATCTGTGAGGAAATCAACGTGATGATGACAAACTAATCTTCGAACAAAATCTCTCTTTTGACTAAATGTTGGTTCATGTAAAAGAGGAGATGACATTTTGTTGACTTTGCACGAATCAAGCCCATCTTCATAGCTAAATGTGTTGATGATATTCTTCATGAAATAGAGAGAGTTGATAGTTCTCTTTACACACACCTTAATCTCAGATAATCCCAAAGATATACCTAAAATTAATACCTTGTTTACTTCATAACAAATGTTAATTTCCCACCATTTAAAACCAGTTTTGATCGTCAGATGCCGCTGCTTTTTATTTGCAGACGCTACTAAAGATTCAGGTATCAGACATTGGGTGTCTGTGTGTGTGTGTGTGTGTGTGTGTGTGTGTGTGTGTGTGTGTGTGTGTGTGTGTGCATGTTACCATGGGTGGCAGAGCGACTCCTGACTCACTGCACACTAACTGGACCACACAGCCGTAACAGATGAAGCCCTCGCTCAGCACGAAGTCACCATGGTCATTCCGCTGGTCCTCCACTGGACGGACGGACACACACACACACACACACACACACACACACACACACACACACACACACACACACACACACACACACACACACACACACACACACACACACACACACACACACACACACACACACACACACACACACACACACACACACACACATTTAAACATACACTTTTATAGCATCTTTTCACACAGAAAACTGTGTTTCTATCTTGGAACACTTTTCTACCAACATCGTGTGTGTGTGTGTGTGTGTGTGTGTGTGTATGTGTGTGTGTGTGTGTGTGTGTGTGTGTGTGTGTGTGTGTGTGTGTGTGTGTGTGTGTGTAGGTGGTGGGAGGTCTGTGTGTTAAATAAATAATCTCACAGATCTTTCCAGAGGTGTGTGAGGAGACACTGCTCACACACACTGACTGTATTTATGCTGACTGCTGACTGTAAGGTCATGTCATTGATGCCACTGTTCATCCCTGTTTAAGTGTATTTTAAAACACTAAGAACTCCAGAGGTCCAGAGGTCAGATAAATGAAGAGTTAATGTTCAAACATGTCTGAAATGGTCTTGTACTCATCCCCTGATCTATTTATTTTTCTTGGCAGCTTCTCTTATCGTATTGGGGTTGGGAGGAGCTTAAGTCTACCCATCATGCATTGGGGCAAGATGTGAGTTTAGGTATACACTACGCTCTAATAAAAAATGTATTGCATTATTATTATTAACGTTCAGTATACACATAATTATTGAACATAGGGAGCAGAGTATATTGTTGAAATACTGGCCTGTATTTACATTAATATGCCAAAACGGATATTTGTGATAGTGTGTAAAGAGCAACAAATTAAATCTTGGGTCACGCTCAAGATTTAGCCTACTCTGCTAATTTTCAGGTTCATATTAGTATAGTGTCTCTACTGTGACATGTCTCCATGTTCAAAAAGCTTTTTATTTTTCTCTTACTGCCTGTGCACCCTCTGTCTGAAACCAGAGTCCAGTCTGCTCTGATTGGCTGTTGGAGCGCTAGCCAATATAAGTACGAGTATGTGACTTTGCTATATAACACACTACAGGAAAAGGAAAACCCCAAAAGCTTATTAGAGCCCCTTTAAGGAAAATTCTGGATTATAAAAAATACCTTTGATCGTGAGATGTCAAACAGTCAATTCATGCATAGACTGACCACAATATGACCTTTACAGTATGGAATAAGTGAATGTGTGACTAACATATAAATACACACACACACACACTCGTACCCAGCGTGATGGTGAAGGCGGTCCACTGTTTGGCGCTGGCGATGAAAGCTCCTCTGTCCACGGAGAGGTAACGCGTGCTGACCGTCTGAGAGCGCAGGCGGTTAAACAAAGCCACTCTGGAGCACGACGAGATACACACTGGAAACACACACACACACACACACACACACACACACACACACACACACACACACACACACACACACACACACACACACACACACACACACACACACACACACACACACACACACACACACACACACACACACACACACACACACACAGACAGAAACAGAGGGATACTGTAAGGACTGACTCACAGGCACACACACATTTAAACACACACCACACAGGGTCTCAGAGTTACATTGGTTTCCTGCCTGCAGGAATGTGCATTTTATTGGATGACCATCGGAGCATCATTTGCATCTGGTTAGACACACACACACACACACACACACACACACACACACACACACACACACACACACACACACACACACACACACACACACACACACACACACACACACACACACACACACAGACACACACACAGACACACACACACACACACACACACACACACACACACACACACACACACACACACACACACACACACACACACACACACACACACACACACACACACACTCAAACAGGCGGTTGAAGGTCTATTCCAAAGTGTGTGTGTGTACTTTCGTTATTTTTTGTGTATTTTTCCGTGTATGTGACTCAATGCTCTTTCTTTTATATCCTAACATTTTGTTTTTATAAAAAAACTGTCTGTGGATATTTGTCGCAGATTTTCTTGCCAACATTTTAAAAACACAAGTAATTGTATGTTACAATTGTAATGCATGTCTGTATCAAATTAACTGATCCAAACACCGGCCAACCGGCCAACATTTTAAATATCCTCACTTAGTCTGTGCTGACAGTAGGTAGTTTGTGTTTGAGGCGTAGTGGACCATGGATGTTTGATTATGCCATATAAATGACATTTATCAAATATATTGGTAACATTGTACTTGGTGCGTTGGTGATCAAACTCACGGTCAGCGTTCTTCATGGACTGTCTCTTCTGCGACGGTTTGGAGATAACTTTGATCATCCGGCTCTGAAACGATCCCACTTCCTGTCTGTTGCCCAGGAAGAGCCTCAGCAGCAGGCAGAAGTGTTTCCTCTTGTCCTGGTCCGAGATGAACAGGGACTTGGCCGAGGCGAACATCTGAAACACAGGAGGAGTGCGAGAAAACGACACACTGAAACTTTATTTAAACAGAGTGGAGACAAAGACATCACCTTGGAATTAAGAAACTGGGATGGACATTGTTCTGTATTTGTTCAAAAATAATTTCAACATAGCACAGTTCACACATTATAACACGTAACACAATGTGCTTTACATATACATGACATGTTATAATAAATAAAAGCAATGCACAATATTATATATACGACATTCATAATCCTTAAAGGTTTATAACGCTTACATATAACCAGTAACCATTGAATATATATGTCAGAAAATACTGAAATATTCTAAAATATCTCTCAGTTATGTCTTCAAAGGTCTTTTGTCAGTCAAAAATCCAAATGTATTAACTTTAATATGATAAAATACAGAAAAAAGCAGATATCTACATATTTGACACGTAGAAAACGACATTATCACAAGTTTTTGCACGAGAATGAATTATAAAGCAATTATCAAGAAAATGTGGCGTTTTCTTTCCTGTGGATCGACTATTCGCTGCAGCTCTTCTCTTCACAGCGATGTGTGTGTGTTGTTTTCTGCTTGAGTGAATGAGGAGGCCAGTGAACACACACGGTGTGTTTACAGCAGCGTCGTTTTCCTGTCAGACACAACTGTTTGTCGAGCCCACAGTGAGAGTAATAAAGAGGCGAAGGTCCGTCTGCGTAAACAGACACAGAGCTGTCTGTCGCTCAGACACAACAGATCAGAGGTCAGCAGCCGTTTATCACCCAGAGCCGACCTATCAGCTGTTGCTCTGATTTAAGAGCCTCTGTTAACAAGATTCACAGCTTAACCTTTATTCAAGGGGTTTATGTTATGCTCATTTTCAGGTTCTACTAGTCTTGCTCTTCGTGGATACAATTGTGATCTCCAAGCCACGTTAAAGGGGCCCTATTATGCTGATGTTCAGGTGTATATCAGTATGTGTCTCTACTGGGACATGTCTCCATGCTTTAATGT
Source organism: Gymnodraco acuticeps (assembly GCF_902827175.1). Classification (NCBI taxonomy): domain Eukaryota; kingdom Metazoa; phylum Chordata; class Actinopteri; order Perciformes; family Bathydraconidae; genus Gymnodraco; species Gymnodraco acuticeps. The sequence continues at coordinate 481,104 of NW_022991300.1, read as the reverse complement.
TCAAAAAGCTCTTTATTTCTCTCATACTGCCTGTGCTGCAGCACCTCTTTTCACCCTCTGTCTGATACCAGAGCCCAGTCTGCTCTGATTGGTTAGCTGGCCTGCTCTGTTGTGATTGGTCAACGGCTTAGAGATGTCCCGCCCCTTAGCCTATCATGTACAAGGTGTTGGAGCGCTAGCCAAATGTCACTATGTTCAGGAAGTAAACAAAGTGCGTGGGAGAGAAACTCCCTTTGGACGCAACTTTGGGATTTTAGCCTTTGTAGAGCATTTGCATATTTGCTGTCGTTATGCATCTGGTTTCATCCACCGCCAAGGACAAATACAGGGACGCAGATACAACAGATCTCGTTGTTTGGAGAGGAATTTGGGGGCTTGTTTAACCGGGACAAAGGCCAGTTTGACTTTCCCTCTGTCATCGAAGGAATTTGAGAGACAGGAGGAGACTTTGTGGACAGAAACAGTCAAACACAGAGGACAGGTATGTGCATGGCAATACATCAGATAAAACACACACACACACACACACACACACACACACACACACACACACACACACACACACACACACACACACACACACACACACACACACACACACACACACACACACACACACACACACACACACACACACACACACACACACACACACACACACACACACACAAACACCTCTCACCCTGGAGTTGGGCTGCTCGTTGAACACCAGTTTGTAAGCGTCGACCTGAGACTGGCTGGTGTTGTCGAGACACAAAAAGCCACACACTCGATACACAGCGTCTCCATGACCTGCCGCTGGAGAGAAACGATGATACATTTGGGTAAAAAGCAACAATGGAAGGATGAAGATGAAGGAACAGAAGCTTCTCGAACCCTGATTCATTACATTACATTACATTGCATTTAGCTGACGCTTTTATCCAAAGCGACTTACAATAAGTACATTCGACCAGGAAGACACAACCTTGAAGAAAACAGAATCATATAAGTACATCAGGTTTCATAGAGCCAAACATTTCAAGTGCTACTCAACTGGCTTTAGAAAAGCCAGTCCTTTATTAGTATATAAGTGCTTTGTTAGTAAATCTATCGCTCGAAGTGGAGTCGAAAGAGATGAGTTTTCAGTCTGCGCCGGAAGATGTGCAAGCTATCTGCTGTCCTGATGTCAATGGGGAGCTCATTCCACCATCTTGGAGCCAGGACAGCAAACCCACGTGTTTTTGCTGATGGGAACTTGGGTCCCCCTCGCAGCGAGGGTGCAGCGAGCCGTTTGGTTGATGCAGAGCGTAGTGCACGCGCTGGGGTGTACGGTTTAACCATGTCCTGGATGTACGAAGGGCCAGATCCATTCGCAGCATGGTAAGCAAGTACCAGTGTCTTGAAGTGGATTCTAGCAGTTACCGGAAGCCAGTGAAGGGAGCGGAGGAGCGGCGTGGTGTGGGAGAATTTAGGAAGGTTGAAGACCAGACGAGCCGCTGCATTCTGGATGAGCTGCAGAGGTCGGATGGCACATGCAGGTAGACCAGCCAGGAGGGAGTTGCAGTAGTCTAGGCGTGAGATGACGAGAGCCTGGACCAGAACCTGCGTGGCTTTCTGAGTCAGCTGGGGACGTATCTTCCTGATGTTGTAAAGCGTGTATCTGCAGCAACGGGTTGTAGCAGCGATGTTTGCAGTGAAGGACAGGTTGTTATCTAGGGTCACACCCAGATTCCTTGCAGTCTGAGTCGGGGAAACAATAGAGGTGCCGATGTTGATTGTCAGGTCAAGAGTGGGACAATCTTTTCCCGGAAGGAAAGAGCAGCTCAGTCTTGTCAAGGTTGAGCTTGAGGTGATGAGCAGACATCCACTGAGAGATGTCAGCTAGACAAGCAGAGATGCGTGCGACGACCTGAGTCTCTGAGCGGGGAAAGGACAGAATTAATTGGGTGTCGTCGGCGTAGCAGTGGTATGAAAAACCATGCGGGCTAATGACTGATCCGAGCGAGTTTGTGTACAGGAGAAGAGGAGGGGACCAAGAACAGAGCCCTGAGGGACCCCCGTAGTTAATTGACAAGGGTGGGACTCAGACCCTCTCCAAGTTACACTGTAGGTACGGTCTTTGAGGTATGAGGTGAGATTCAAAGAGATGTATCGTTCAATCTGGGTTTGAAATGCTCTACCTTCCTCTTCCTCCCTTCAACTGCATTAGTTCTTACATTTTGAACACAAATACCTGTACTTTCTACTTCTCACATGTTGAACACAAATACCTGTACTTTCTACTTCTTACATGTTGAACTCAAATACCTGTACTTTCTACTTCTCACATGTTGAACTCAAATACCTGTACTTTCTACTTCTTACATGTTGAACACAAATACCTGAACTTTCTACTTCTTACATGTTGAACCCAAATACCTGTACTTTCTACTTCTTACATGTTGAACACAAATACCTGAACTTTCTACTTCTTACATGTTGAACACAAATACCTGTACTTTTACTTCTCACATGTTGAACTCAAATACCTGTACTTTCTACTTCTTACATGTTGAACACAAATACCTGTACTTTCTACTTCTCATTTTCCAAACAGCTGGTTCCTTTAGTCTGAATGTGTGTTTGATGCGTGATCATTATTCTTTAGAGTCATTGCGTGCCTATTGATTTGAACACGATCCGTGTATCCATCATTTCCTGGTCTTCTCTAAAGAAGAGGGACCAATGGAAACGTTGTCATGTTGCCGTTGTTCAGCATGGAAACATTCATTAGCTAACAATGACATTATTGTTCTATTAATATAAAGGGAGGTCAGGTACTCTTTAAAACAGCTGCTAGTTATGGGTACTTTCTACTGAAGTACATTTCAAAGCCCATACTTCTTTACTTTGACTTGAGTAAAGACGTTTAGTCAGTACTTCTACTTTTACCAGAGTATTTTTAAACACGAGTATCTGTACTTCTACTTGAGTAAAGGATGTGTGTACTTTTGCCATCTGTGGTTATTTCTATATCTTGAAAGTGTTCTGGTACTCTGACTCAGTGACACCAAAGTAAGTGAAATACACACAGACAATAGCATGTATGCAGAAAAAACAATCAAACTTGCCATATTCTCGAACCCTGATTCAAAGAGATGTATCGTTCAATCTGGGTTTGAAATGCTCTAAGTTCCTCTTCCTCCTTTCAACGTTTTTTACGTCTCCAATTAATATTTGTGTGCCTTCACCTTTCAGATGGTTCTGCATGACTCTCCATCCCGGACCGCTGATGAAAACACAGGGAGGAGGACAGAAGAACCTGTGGGGCGAGAAACAGCACAGACTTTAAAGGAGAACATCAGCTGTATGGTGTTGGAAAGACTTAAAGGACATATCATGCTGCCCAGATCCTGAATATGATTCAGTAAGATGTTCAGATGTGGCCCCCAATTATACGTAAAATAGAGGTTGATTAGAATAAAACCCCCTCATTTGAGTATCTCCAGCCCCGAAGACAACCAACGTTGAAAAGTATTTCTGATTCTGATTCTGTTGCTCTATGACTTATGATCGAGCGCACAAATGGTATGAAATGGCATCCACTTCCTGTCTGCTAGGTCGAGGAACTGACATTACATATAGTTTACAACCAATCAAACATTACGAAAGTAAGTTAGATAGATAGGTGTTGGCGAACAATAGTTTAACGTTTTGATACCGTTCAACTTATTTGGCAAACAAATCAGAACGATTGGCCTTGAAGAAATTCGTTTTTGTCCGTAAAAAAATATGTCAATGTTCGGAAGATACATGTTCAATATATACTTTGGTGACTACTATGCGAAATAATCTTTAATAATCCGTGATCATTTTCAATTCTCCTTCAAGCCAATCAAAGCTAAATGTGCTTTTTTGGGTTAGCCAGCTTAAAGAGACAATGATCCACTACACCTCTATGGTACCCATGTACATGTCAAAATTCTTCCCAAAGGTCAAGGAATACCATGATCATAACACCAGAGGGAGCTCCACAAATCATGTGAAACCCAGATTTGGCACAAAAAAGGGGGAATACACGTTTCGCAATTATGCCACATCAAGGTGGAACGCTCTTCCCACAACTGTAAAGGAAAGTAAAACTATACTTACCTTCAAAACCTCTCTTAAAGAGCACCTTCGGGGGAGAGCATTGCAAAACTGGCCCCGGTAATGGTACAAATCTCAACCTGTCGTTCAATGGACAGCTTCCCCCCCCCCCCCCCCATCTATGTATATACTCGCATTTTAGACTCTGTTACTAACTGTATATCTGTAGACTTGGTATGTCTTAAATGTCCGGTTAGGATGTATTAGAACGAAATCTAAAATGAAAATTGTAAACAAGCAATCTGTATGTAAAAAACCACCTGTATGTAAATTGTAAATAAGCCATCTGTATGTCTTATATGTCTTATATGTCTTAAATGATATGATGAATTGGAAATGGGGGACCCTGATGTAAACAAGACGAAAGTCTTTCTCTGGTCTGCATCCCCTTAACAATTGTATGTTTTGAGCTGTACTGTACTGTACCCAATATACAAGCTGTTAATAAACTTTTCAATCAATCAATCAATCATGGAGGGTGAGGGGGGAACATAAAAGCATGTGAACCTAATCTAATAGAAGACTATACCTGAAGTAGAACAGAAGCATCATTTAGATACCTTAAGGTAAGGGTTTAATGCAAGACTTTACAATTAGTGGATCATTTGTGTTAATATTACTTTTATTTCAGTGAGAAATCAAAACATTTCTCCTATCACTGCCTACCTCCTACCTCTTGTAAAGACTGGTAGTAACCCTGAGTTATACATGCATTTTAAATGGTTGCATGTTTAGGGTTGGAGATAGAAACACAGAAGGTCAAACCTCTTCTCGTTGCCGTAGGACTTCTGAGCGACCTTGGCGTGCAGGATGGTGACGCTCTGGTCAGCGTGAGCTTCTCGACCCGGTAACTGGCAGCTCTGATAACTCTGATCCGCTCTCCTGATTGGACAAGAAAGATGTCAGTCACAAACAACCAGGAAGTATTGTTTTATTTTCCATGTGCCTGATCCTAGTGGCCAACTCAGGTACTGCACAAAAACAAACATCCACTCCTGTAACTGTTGAAAGTAAACCTGAAACCGCACACAAACGTAATCATTCATCTTCGTATTGCATGAATGAAGATGTCTTACTTGCGAGCTCAGAAGGTAAAGCACAGTCTGCCTTAACGTCTATTTAACAAAATAACTGACTATTATTTACAATATGATCATCATGCTGTACTGAAGAAGACTTAAACTACAGATTGAGACCATAAATTTAACAGAAAATGATTACTGAGGTGATAAATCAAGCATAAGTAAGGACATTTTCTCATGGACTACTATGCCATTTTTTGCAACTGGTAAAGTAGCCCCCTGCTGGCCATTAGGAAGAATGCAGGTAAAATAAATATTGTTAATTACTGTAAATAACATTATATTAGATTAGATAGTGAATGTGAAGTGATATGTGCTCATTAAACTTGAATATAGAAAATAAATATACAAACTCCAGTCAATTAACCCAATCTTTTTCTAGTTTCTAAATCAAATAATGTGATGGAAAAAACAAGTGTGACAACCACAAGAGTGTTAAAAGAGAATATTTGATATATGGCATCAAATTAAACAAACTATTTCTCAGCTGTATCTGCATCACAGACAAGTGAAAGTGGGTAAAGTGGTTCTTAGTTATCCTCACAATAATTAAAACCCCTCAGACTAAACATCTCCAGACACTCAACCCATTTCCATAATGGACTTCGTAGCAGTGACATAAATAAAGACATGCCAAGCATAGTTTCCGATGGAAACACTGCATTAGTGACACATTGAAAAATAAGAGGGTTCTTTTTATATCTTGAAAGTGTTCTGGTAATCTGACTCAGTGACACCAGAGACGACGTAAGTGAAATACACATCAAATATTTTAGTATTTAGTTTATGTCCAAATATTATACAGTGTCCTCACAGCGGCTCTCTTTGACAGCGACTTTGTAAACGCTTTAAGTGTCGGGAAAATTGTCGGATTTCATTCCAATAATCCAGAAATCATGTTATATTTAATATAAAAAACCCTCAAATTTCTCTTACCAGGTTGCCATGCATTGCTTTACTTCATCACCACATGTGTTTATGTGTTATCCCGCCTAAAGGTAAGTACTGGTACTTTAAACTTGGGATTTTGAATGGGATAAAAGGCATTACACTTTTTAACCGATCGACAGCACTAATTTGCTTTTAACTGGAATCTTGTGCCAATAAATCACGTTGCAATATTTAAATTGATTAACAGCCGTAGTGTTTTTGTTTCCTGGTTGTTAACTCTCACAGAGGTTCATGTATTCAGAGCCGAGCGACGACTCCTTGTAAGGAAGAAAGTCTGCGGACGAATACTGAATGTTTTGTTCGTACATAAGGGGATCCCAGTGACCCTGAACACCTCCACAGGTCAGGGGTCAGGGGTCACACTCAGCTGGGTGTGTGTGTGTGTGTGTGTTCAGTCACCAGAGTGGCAGCAGAGGTCTAAATTAGACCTTGTCCTCTTCAAAGGTTAGAGGTCAGTGTGTCGGGAGTTTAGAGCTTCTGGCATTTCACACCGGGAACACAGAATGGACAGAAAGAAAGAAAAAGGGAGGAAGGGGTGAAGGAGGAATGAAGCGAGAAAAAAAACGCACTTTCACCTCCAAAAAAGTAAATCTTCAGGGCCGGAGGTTGAGAGTTGAAATGACTACAATCATCTTTAGTTTAGTTAGAGAGTGCGGCTCAACAGGTGTTAATTTAGGGACCAGCACTTCAACATATTTGGCTTTTTTGAAGCTTATGTTCTGCTGTTCTGACTATATTTCCTGGTGGTTGATTGAACTTATTCTAAGTTAATTTGGATAAAGGGTCATCTAAATGAAATGTGTCAAAAACACAGCAGTGGAAGAAGTATACAGATCCTTCACCGCAGTGAAAGTACTTATAACTCCTAGAAAAATACTCCCCAAAAGTAAAAGTCCGGCACTCAAAAGCAGGAGTGGGATGTAATCAAGCACAATTATGAAATATTACAAAATGGAGGTCGTTGAACTTTACTTGGTTATTTCTATCTCTCGATCTGGCGACCCCGATGAATGATCTCCTGACCCCAATACGTTAAAATCCACTAATTTAGAACAAAGAAGAAAAAACCAGGATGTACTTTCGGGGACATCTTATTGGACATTTTCTCTCAACCCTAAATGTCATTGTCTTGCTCAAAACAATAACAAAAGACGGTGTGGTGGATCATGGGAGTTGTAGTCTGGTAAGGATTCATTCAATGTTCAAGCTGTAAAAACTGTGAATTAAGCAGATTGATGTCTTCATTGTTATCTGGTTAAAATATAGAGGTAAAACGCAGCAAGATGTATCAAGTGTATGACAAAAATGTGGTTTAAAACTGGATACAAAGTCAGTTTATGACAAGCTCAAAGTGGATGACACCATTACAGGAACATTTTACAACTTTTAATGAAACTACACAACTCTACAAAATATATAACAAAGATCTAGTCATCTTAAGACATATTAAAGCGGAACTTCTATATAACATACCTTTAAGTTAAGTCAAAGGTCCCAATAAACAACTACTCTTAATTCCTATACCACTCATTTCACCTGAAGTGTACATCTGATTTGACCTGCCTCCTTCAAATCCTACAATTATTTTGTTTCTCATTACTGCGATTTCAATCATATTCAATTTAAAAACTGCTTTATTTTTGAATGTTATTATAGTTTTCTTCAAATAGTTTTCTATCTGTTTTTTTAATTGTATTTGTATGTATGCGCTACAACACCAAGTCAAATTCCTCGTACGTACCTCGTAATAAACCTGATTCTCTAACCAGACTAAAACAAAAGGTAACCGTCTGTGTTTTAGACGTCGTATCAGGTGAATCTGCTGAACAATTTAAAAAGGCACATTTTGATATTCCAACTGTTTGTACCATGATGGATGTCCTCTGGTATTACGTTTCCTCTGCGTGGATTTGATGTGTTTTTCTCATTCCCTCCTGCAAGAGGCTGCTGTTTATTGAGTTATGTTCAGAAGTACAAGAAGTACTCGGCTTTCAAGTAGAAGTAGCAGTAGTGAATTGTAAAAATTGCGTAACAAGTAAAAGTACACAAAGTACTGGAGTCAAAATGTACTTCAGTAGCAAAAGTAAAAATACTTATTATGAATAAAGGCCCTTCCATCAGTATCAGCTGATTGTGAAAACATTTCAAAAGGGAATACATTTACTCAAATATTGTACTCAAGCGCAAATAAAGGGTATTTGTACTTTACTTGAGTATTTTATTTTAATGCCACTTCATACTTTTATTCTGCCCCAATTAAAACGGGAAATATTGTAAATGTTACTTTTATTTCTACAGCCTTACAGTAGTTACAATTTACTTCAGAAATAAGGATGTTTCTGCTCTGATTGGTTAGCTTACCCGCTCTGTTGTGATTGGTCAACAGCTGTCCCGCCCCTTAGCCTAGTCACATACAATTTGTTGGAGTGCTAGCCAATAGGAGCGCAAGTGTAACATACTGATGTCACCATGTGTCCAATGGAGGAGCTGAGCCTTTGCAGACCATTTACATGCACTAAAACCTACATAACACACTGGGAAGCATAATAGGGCCTCTTTAAATTCTATTTTGAGGTACTTGTACTTTATCTGAGTATTTTTTGTTTATCTCCACTACATTTAGCAAGTAAGTGATACACTTTTTACTTACCTGACAATTTAAGCTATACTTAACATATTCATATTATATACCACAGATATCCAGCAGCAGTATATACAGTTATTAAAAGTAGCACCACATGTACCAGCTGTGATGAACACATTAAAGCATCCATAATCATAATCCAGTCATTTAATATATCATTTTGAAATGAACCAAATACTTTTCCTCAAGTACTTTAGGCACATGTTGATGTCAAAACTTTCGTTTTTTTTGCCTTAGTAAGATTTTGAATGCAGGATTTTAACTTGTAGCAGAATACTTTTTACACTTTGGTATTTCTACTGTAGTGAAGGATCTGAGCATTTCTTCCACCTCTGCTCGCTCCCCGTTGTTCGGAATTTAAAGTGCATGGGGGTGTGGTCTCCTCCTCCTCCACAAATACTTGTCCTCCTGCAGTTTTAATACCTCCACACCATCGCTGTACCTCCTCATTCCCGCAGTGAGCAACACGGAGGAGAAGCACGAAGAACAATCACCGTTTGGGATTCAGTACCTCTGTTAACCCGGGACATTGTGCGTGTGTTTCGGGACTTCTTGGAGCTTGTTTCCCCGGTCTTACCTGTCCCATCCTCCGGCCAGAAGCGACCCCAGGTGAGAGAGCGGATCCGGGGCAGGGGAGAGGGAAGCCGGGTCCAGCAGAGAGGAATCCGCCTCGGAGAACCGGGGCGAATCTGTCAGAAAGAAACAGACTTGTTGCATGAATTATTAGACTTTAAGTGCATGTTAATTTCACACGAGTATGACATGTTTTAACGATATGAATGCGTGCAGCCTGCAGGAATGGATGCTCCTCAGTGGAGATGCTTTGCAGGGTAGCAGGACTTAATTTGATTTGAACAACTTTTGATGACATTTAGGGCTAAAGTTAACGTTTATTTCCGCTTATAATGCATTTTTGTGTCTGAAACAAGAGTCACTTTTCAATCAAGGTGTTAAACCATCGTTTGTTCTATCTTTTTACAGGTAAAATGTGATGCTTTTCATTGTCTTAAATTATGATACGAACTTAATATATTTAGATTTTTGTTTCCTTAAGGGTTGGGAAGTTTTGATCAGGAGTTTCTCAGTTTTTAGGTCATTATTTGATAAAATGATTGGCAGATGTATTACATTGATTCACACAGACTCTAAATGTCTAGATTCAAGTCTGGAGTTCACTTTTCTAAATCTTTACTGGAGCGAGATCCATTTAAAGAGCTCCATGATCTTAAAAACTAAAATATTTGAATATGTTGGAAGTGCATTTACTTCGTTTCTATGGCTGGTTTTGGTTTAAAGTAAGAAAGCAAAACGTTTTCACTGATTTTTTTTTAAACAACATGTGCACAAATATGGTGCCTAGTTGTGTTTGAAATGAAACAAGAGACAATGGAATATTCCTGTTTATTCCTTGAGATTCAAAAAACTTCAAGTCAGAGGTTTAAAAATAGATGTATGTGTATGTGTGTGACTGTGTGTTTCTATGTGTGTTTGTGTGTGTGTGTGTGTGTACTTGTGTATGTGTGTGTGTTTCTATGTGTGTGTGTGTGTATGTTTGTTTGTTTGTGTGTTTCTATGTGTGTGTGTGTTTGTGTGTGTATATGTGTGTATGTGTGTGTGTGTGTGTTTGTGTGTGTGCTCTGGGTTCACACTGGTTGCCTGGAGGTGATGCTCTGTGTAAAAGCCAGCATTCAGGCAGACACACAGACCATTAAGCAGAGAGACAGACAGGCAGTGAGACAGGCTGAAGGTAAATACAGAAATAGGACAGTAGATTATTGTCTTATTTAAAACAAGATAAACCATTTCACAAAAATAAGAATGGATTTCTCTCAGACCTAAAGAAGTACCCACTGTGTCCCGAGACTAACTCTGAATTAAATGACAGTTGTCATCCAAATTTAAACCACATTTTAAACAAGTTTCCCCATTAAATCCTACATTTGTGTGAGTATTAGAAGTTGTTTAGTGGCGATTCACAGCTGGACGGAAGTCAAAGTCCAGTCAAGCTGAAAAGATGGAAAACCATGTGGAGAACACGATGTGAAAACGGAATTGAGTTGGTTTCATGTGAAGAAGTCTTCACACAGATCTCATGGTTTCAGGTCTTCACTGTAAGACACATGATCATTAATTCACTCATGAAGTAATTCAGTTTGCACTTATTGTAAGTCTCTTTGGATAAAAATGTCTGTTAAATTAGATATAAAGTTTCTGTTGTCGCATTTTCTTTAAACTTTTCCACCGTGGCCAATTTGTTGGAAAAAAGGAATTGGAGATATTTCAATCTCTTAACATTGCAGAAGTTTCCACTCCGATGCAAATTACAAATATGTGTAACACAGGTAGATGAAATACTTTAATACATGAGCCATACTTCTTTGGTTTACGATATGTTGTCCATTGGCGCCAAAGGGGAGAACAGCGCTCAATTTCAGGGTTTTGTCTAAATTGGATAACAGAATACCAAAATGCAGATTTCCCGGTAAAATGTTAAAGTTATGCCAGAAAACAATATTTCTCGAAAACTCTATAATTACTCCAGATATATGAAAACCGTGTCAAATAGAGCGTGAGACGGCAGAGAGAGCTTGGTTTTAACGGAGATCCGAATAAATATGGGATGGATGTCCGGTCGGTCCGCAGATGGACGGTGATTTCTGAATCAGTTTCTTTTACCGTCCTTATTTCCGTAGAGGACGTAAAGAAACCGTAACTCAGGGTCGTAATTTTGTCCGGAAGTCATACTTTATTTTTCTGGAAAAACCCCTGAATTGTTTTTATTGATGTCTAGCAAGTAACAACAATTGAGTAACATAAGATTGTAGTAACGTGAAATATACACTTGTTCGTATTTTACATTTAACCCAAGAAATCCTCATCCTGACTCGGCAGAAAAAGCTTCAACAACTCCGCGCTGCGTTGAGATGTTTTGCTACAGAAAGTGTTTTGGGCTATTCTCTAAGTTTTCCAATTAAATGTCCTTGTAGCTGTTCACGTCTCCACACACTAGCAACCTCGATTAGGTTTTGAAGTAGCTTATTTAGTTTAGTAGCGTATTCTTTCACAGATTTAGATATCAGTCCGAAACACGTGATTAACGCAGTGAAATGAAACAAAACGACTTGGTGAGAATTGGTAAAAGATCAAGATGTAAGGTCTGAAGTTACGTGCATTAGTAGAGTATATTACGTGAATAAACATGCGTTTTCTGGGTTAAAGTCCTCGATCCTACCCGACCCGTTTCCTACGTGGATTAACGAAGACTTTATAATATACTTGTCTTACGTAAACAAACAAGAAAATACGATTACATTTCATTGTTGGTAAGCAATGTTTTTTGTTTGTAACTAACCCAGAATTCCTCAAAATGTAGAGCTACTCAATATTGATTTAATTGATCTATATAGAATAGCATTGCATTGCTAAAGAGTCATGGGTTTAGAGACAACAGTTCTGCAGACTCGGGTAGATCAGGGCAAGGCCAGGTGAAACTAAATTAATGAAACTCTACTTAACCACTTCCACAACAGATATAACGAGGATCTGACAACAGAAAACCAGAACTTAAATACAAATACTAATCACAAGGACAAGACACAGCTGGGGAGGGAAGGAACAAATACACCAGGGTTGCGGTCGAATAGTCCGAAAATCAGCTCCTATCGTCTAACCCATATCGTCTATTCCTTGACCTCTGAGTGTAAGGTCACGGGGTTAAGGGATAGTGGATAGGAGAATTCAAAAGGACTTAGGAGAAGAGACCGCGGTACTTTAGAGAATCCGACTGCACTTTCACTATCCGACGTGTTTATGATGCGCCAGCGGACGTCATGAATGTGCGTCTGCTGCTGTGGGGAAACTATGGAAACTACAGATCTCTATACAGAGGACTACAACATGGATGTTCAATAAGAACGAGGGACTCCTGTGAACTCATCTAGAGACTCTGCACCGTGCTCTGTTGCTTTATGCTTTATGAACGTGGACAACAGAGAAACATATTCTTCATGACCAAAGTTGGAATTGAAATAAAAAAGGAAAGTGAAACTTATGCTCGTCCCCCTCTCCCTCCGGTCCACATTAATACAAATGATCTCAATACGTATGATTGTATGAACTATGAAAATATCTTAAAATAAATACAAATGTATTTATTATAAACGTTAGTCCTTAACATCTATCACTGTGTATATCACCATTCAAACATCTTTTAAAAGTTGAACAAACCCCCCACAGCTCAGTAAAGACTGTGAGATGTTGACTTTATTTGATCATTTCAGTAAAAACTAACGTTCATATTTCTCTCTTTGATTATAATACTGATGAACGTTCAGAAAAAAGTACTTTGGCAACTTTCCACATACGTTTTAAAATGCTTAATAAGCACCGTAACTTTCATGATATCATTTCTCCGTCATAATCGGTTGTTTCCGTGAACGGCCGACTGTTGTGTGACGGCAAATTCTGCGGCTGCAATGCATTGTGGGGCAGCATTTTCTCCTCTCCTTTCGTCAAGGGAGGTCCAGTGGTTCCTAAGCTAAAGGAGGTTATAAAGGAAGTTTGAAACCTCCTTTCCTATCATCTGGAGAATTGGAACGGCACTTATCATGGCTGCCACTGAGGTACTTCCGGGTCATTTCACTCCGTTAGGAAGGTTCCTAAGCTAAATGGACTATTCGACCGCAACCCAGGTCAGTTGATCAAACAGGAGGAACACACAGAGACAGGAAGTAGAGACAGACAATCATTTTCAAAATAAAACTGGTGTTACAGATCGTGAAATAAAGAGTACTCCCAAAGATAAGCAAATGTGAAAATAGGGTCCGAAATGAACACTATGTCACTACTCTGACCAAAAAGCTTTGAATGGTTAGTTCAGGTTTATATAATGCCTTTGTTTTGTACAAATCCACATAAACATGATATCTCTACATGTGAAATGAACACTGACATCCAGAGTTCTTCATCTCTGTACAAAGTCAAGAGCTGGAGAGTTAGATGACGTTTGGAGATAAGAGCACAGTCAGGGTGTATTTCTGAGAAAGCTCAGGTAGGTCTGCAGACAGACAGGAAGTGTGTGAGTGAGACAGGTAGGCAGGTAGACAGTAAAGCAGTGAGGCAGTGAGAGAAAGTGTGAACAGTAGCAGAGTCAACATCTGGATCCAATCTGAGGCCAACAGGAACCAGAACCTGTCTCACTGCCTGTCTATCTGAGGCTGACAAGAAGAGCTGTGTTCATCCAGCTGTCACTCAAACACTGCTACCTGTCTGTCTCACTAGACCTACTCTACCTGTCTCACTGTACCTACTCTACCTGTCTCACTGTACCTACTCTACCTGTCTCACTGTACCTACTCTACCTGTCTCACTGTACCTACTCTACCTGTCTCACTGTACCTACTCTACCTGTCTCACTGTACCTAGCTCTGATTACCTGTCTCACCACTGTAACCTGCTCTACCTGTTCTCACTGTACCTGACTCTACCTGTCTCACTG
>NW_022991300.1:448353-466720 GCF_902827175.1 Gymnodraco acuticeps | reverse complement strand
CACCTACACACTGTAACCTACCAACCCACACCCTACTGCTCCTTAAAGCATAATCAGGCTACAGCCGTTGTGTATTTTATTATGTGAAGCACTAAATGGTCTTAGAAAGATATCGACTCTTTGTTTGTAGATATCTACTAAACTACAGCAAACACACACAGAGAGTAATGTAGGCCTGTTATTCTGAGTGATATATTTTACACACTGCTTTCTGCACGGACCTCACAGCTGTTCTCACTGTAAACATTGCGTTGCGATGAAAGCAGTTACTAATATAATATCCAGAGGATGCATGCAGAGCTGTCATTGGCTGAGATAAGTTCGGCCGTGCGTCACGCCTCCACCATTCCCGGAAATGCATCCGCGGAGGAACCATCAGTGTCTCCTCGGTTAGAGCTCCTCCAGAGAGCCTCCTCGATGCTCGATCCTCGGTCCTCGAAGTGCATTTAGAGAAATGAGATGTCCTTCAACATGGCGCGCTGAAATTCATTTCCGGGTCACTACCGGAGGACCGAGGAGTCGAGGAGTCGAGGAGGGGAAATTTGAGTATTGAGAAACCTCTATGGTCTCCACCTGTCTATCTGCTACAGTCTGAACCAGAGACTAAGTGTTTATGTCTCAGTGCGAATCCAGCTGTCAATCAAACAGAGAGACATTTACCTGTCCGTCCCTCCACTAATTTACCTGTCCGTCCCTCCACTCATTTACCTGTCCGTCCCTCCCTACCGTATGTACTCCACTCATTACTGTTCCAGTCCACTCATTTACCTGTCCGTCCCTCCACTCATTTTACCTGTCCGTCCCTCCACTCATTTACCTGTCCGTCCCTCCACTCATTTACCTGTCTGTCCCTCCACTCATTTACCTGTCCGTCCCTCCACTCATTTACCTGTCCGTCCCTCCACTCATTTACCTGTCCGTCCCTCCACTCATTTACCTGTCCGTCCCTCCACTCATTTACCTGTCCGTCCCTCCACTCATTTACCTGTCCGTCCCTCCACTCATTTGGCCGTCCCTCACTCATTACCTGTCCGTCCCTCCACTCATTTACCTGTCTGTCCCTCCACTCATTTACCGTCGTCCCTCCACTCATTTACCTGTCGTCCCTCCCACTCATTTACTGTCTGTCCTCCCACTCATTTACCTGTCCGTCCCTCCACTCATTTACCTGTCCGTCCCTCCACTCATTTACCTGTCCGTCCCTCCACTCATTTACCTGTCTGTCCCTCCACTCATTTACCTGTCCGTCCCTCCACTGATTTACCTGTCTGTCCTCCACTCATTTACCTGTCCGTCCCTCCACTCATTTACCTGTCCGTCCCCTCCACTCATTTACCTGTCCGTCCCTCCACTCATTTTACCTGTCTGTCCCTCACTCATTTACCTGTCCGTCCCTCCACTCATTTACCTGTCCGTCCCTCCACTCATTTACCTGTCTGTCCCTCTACTCATTTACCTGTCTGTCCCTCACTCATTACCTGTCCCGTCCCTCCACTCATTTACCTGTCCTGTCCCCTCCACTCATTTACCTGTCTGTCCCTCCACTCATTTACCTGTCTGTCCCTCCTCCACTCATTTACCTGTTCCTGTCTACCCTCCACTCATTTACCCTGGTCCCGTCCCTCCACTCATTTTACCTTCCCTCAACTCATGTACCTTCCCGGTCCCTCCACTCATGTACCTGTCCTGTCCCTCCCACTCATTTAACCTGTCCGTCCCTCCACTCATTTACCTGTCTGTCCCTCCACTCATTTACCTGTCCGTCCCTCCACTCATTTACCTGTCTGTCCCTCCACTCATTTACCTGTCCGTCCCTCCACTCATTTACCTGTCCGTCCCTCCACTCATTTACCTGTCCGTCCCTCCACTGATTTACCTGTCCGTCCCTCCACTCATTTACCTGTCCGTCCCTCCACTGATTTACCTGTTCCGTCCCTTCCACGTCAATTTACCTGTCCGTCCCTCCAACTCATTTACCTGTCCGTCCCTCCACTCATTTACCTGTCCGTCCCTCCACTCATTTACCTGTCCGTCCCTCCACTCATTTACCTGTCCGTCCCTCCACTCATTACCTGTCCGTCCCTCCACTCATTTACCTGTCCTGTCCCTCCACTCATTTACCTGTCCGTCCCTCCACTCATTTACCTGTCCGTCCCTCCACTCATTTACCTGTCCGTCCCTCCACTCATTTACCTGTCCGTCCCTCCACTCATTTACCTGTCCGTCCCTCCACTCATTTACCTGTCCGTCCCTCCACTCATTTACCTCTCCGTCCCTCCACTGATTTACCTGTCTGTCCCTCCACTCATTTACCTGTCCGTCCCTCCACTCATTTACCTGTCTGTCCCTCCACTCATTTACCTGTCTGTCCCTCCACTCATTTACCTGTCCGTCCCTCCACTCATTTACCTGTCCGTCCCTCCACTGATTTACCTGTCTGTCCCTCCACTCATTTACCTGTCCGTCCCTCCACTCATTTACCTGTCCGTCCCTCCACTCATTTACCTGTCCGTCCCTCCACTGATTTACCTGTCCGTCCCTCCACTCATTTACCTGTCCGTCCCTCCACTCATTTACCTGTCTGTCCCTCCACTCATTTACCTGTCCGTCCCTCCACTGATCTACCTGTCCGTCCCTCCACTCATTTACCTGTCCGTCCCCTCCACTCATTTACCTGTCCGTCCCTCCACTCATTTACCTGTCCGTCCCTCCACTGATTTACCTGTCTGTCCCTCCACTCATTTACCTGTCCGTCCCTCCACTGATTTACCTGTCCGTCCCTCCACTCATTTACCTGTCTGTCCCTCCACTCATTTACCTGTCCGTCCCTCCACTCATTTACTGTCTGTCCCTCCACTCATTTACCCTGTCCGTCCCTCCACTCATTTACCTGTCCGTCCCTCCACTCATTTACCTGTCCGTCCCTCCACTAATTTACCTGTCTGTCCCTCCACTCATTTACCTGTCCGTCCCTCCACTCATTTACCTGTCCGTCCCTCCACTGATTTACCTGTCCGTCCCTCCCACTCTTCCTGTCCGTACACTCCACTGATTTACCTGTCCGTCCCTCCACTCATTTACCTGTCCGTCCCTCCACTCATTTACCTGTCCGTCCCTCCACTCATTTACCTGTCCGTCCCTCCACTCATTTACCTGTCCGTCCCTCCACTCATTTACCTGTCCGTCCCTCCACTCATTTACCTGTCCGTCCCTCCACTCATTTACCCTGTCCGTCCCTCCACTCATTTACCTGTCCGTCCCTCCACTCATTTACCTGTCCGTCCCCTCCACTCATTTACCTGTCCGTCCCTCCACTCATTTACCTGTCCGTCCCTCCACTCATTTACCTGTCCGTCCCTCCACTCATTTACCTGTCCGTCCCTCCACTCATTTACCTGTCCGTCCCTCCACTCATTTACCTATCTGTCCCTACACTCATTTACCTGTCCGTCCCTCCACTCATTTACCTGTCTGTCCCTCCACTCATTTACCTGTCCGTCCCTCCACTCATTTACCTGTCCGTCCCTCCACTCATTTACCTGTCTGTCCCTCCACTCATTTACCTGTCCGTCCCTCCACTCATTTACCTGTCTGTCCCTCCACTCATTTACCTGTCTGTCCCTCCACTCATTTACCTGTCCGTCCCTCCACTCATTTACCTATCTGTCTCTATAAATAATCTTAATATTCTCAATACCTGTAAATCATTTGTTTAGTATCTCCTGAGGCAATCTGCCACCGTTTCTCAACCTGTGGGTCAGGACCCTGTGGGGGTCTGAGGACGGTGATCAGGGGTCACAGGCTGATTGATTGATAGATTGCAAAAAGGAGAACAACATATATTATTACACTGTCTATTTCTACACTGAAGCACCTTTAGAACGTATTCTATAGGGAAAAATCAACGGATCATTTTACTCATAACTCACAAACGATTAATCTGCCGAGACATTTTTTAAACAATCAATTATAGTTTAGTCTATTTACATCAATAATTGTCAATCACAACTTTACACAACGAAACGTGTGCCTTTAAAATATCTTGTTTTGTGGGAGCAAAAGTCAAAATACCCCCAAAATATTTATTTTACAAAGATATGTGACAACGTAAAGCAGGAAATCCTCTCATTTAAGACGCTGGAGTCAAAGAACATGGTTATTGTTTCACTGTTCCCACATGGAAATATGACTGAAACCATTACGTAATCATCATAGTTGTTGTTATGAAGCTCTACTATACAGTTTGTCAAACCGAGGCATTTTAGTTGTTTAAAAAGAACGCAACTCAGCGGTTTAGTTTGTCTGGTTGTTATCTTGCTGTGTTTGTTTGACCCTGTGTTTTAATGGACGGTAATGTTGGTCCATCTCTTCCTCCAGACGGAAATACCTCAACACATATTGGATGGATTTTCATGAAACTTGGTTTGAACATCCATGATGGTAATAACTAGGATTTAGTGCCATCATCAGGTAAAGAACTCACATTTGTCCGAACCGTTGGTCAAGCTGCTAACAATCATCTCTCACTCACCTTTCCTCTCTTCGATGTCCAACTCCTCCATGTTGGTTTCTGCTGACATTAAGAGGAGGCGTTCCTCAGGTCCATCTTCACTCATTCAATCCTTTATTTGCAGCACAGCAGGGAACTGGGCAGTGTTACAGCAAAGGGCACAGTGCAGATATAAGCATAGTAGATTAAGAGTCAAGAACATGTCGATAAAATACAAATAAGTGCAGATAAAAGGAAGTAAGGGGAGATAACAGAACGTATACAGTAAAGAAGCAGGTAATAATAACAGTAGTACAAACTGCAAAGTGTAAATATTTCACAGCAGAGATCGGCATGTTAACTGGGACACATCTCTTTGTATCTGACGGTGATAAACAAATGCACAATTGGCAGGTGTTGTTGTAGAGGAATAAAACAAAGACTTCAGTGTCTTCAGAGAGCTGTGTCATCTTATTCCTGCAGCTGTGGACCTGACGTCAGGTTGGGATTAAATGCAGCTTGATGGTCCGTTGAAAAGTGGAGATAAACTAAACAAATCAGACTGAAAATGATGCATCAGGGCTTTAAATGTCTTAAAAAACAGACTGTGAGAACTTAAGGCTGACAATAACAATAACACACATAATGCATCCGGGAGTTGGAGCTGACCTGAAATCACGTTAAGTTCCTCTTGTTGTCTTTTCTTTCTGCTGCAGCTTCAGTTTCTGTCCATCCAGATGAGATTTTAAAGTGTCCTCAGCAGGAAACATTAGCTAACGTTAAATCAACTTAAACACTAACTAAGCACCTCAGCATCAGTCCAGCTACTGTACCAGAGGCTTTGGTGGAAAACATCTGTGTGTGTTAACGTGTGTTCATGTTTGCCCTCCATCCTGGATCCGTTATCTGAGGTGTGTGTGTGTGTGGTGTGTGTGTGTGTGTGTGTGTGTGTGTGTGTGTGTGTGTGTGTGTGTGTGTGTGTGTGTGTGTGTGTGTGTGTGTGTGTGACTTACTGTATCTCTCAGTCTGTGTGTACAAGCAGATAGTCACCTGTTGGTTTCTCACACACACCTTTTCTCTCTTTGAGACACACTGCAGACACGTGCTGCTTTTCAGAAGCATTTAGTTTTTTAATCAGTCAAACATGCAATGCATTTATTTTGTTTCCCTGCTGCTGTATTCTATTATACATATAATTTATGCATCTCGTAACACCCAAATCGCTCTGGAATAATAATCACCTGCCTTCTTATAATGTTGTAAATGACTTCAGTGTCTCTATATGGATTGACATGTAAACATGAAGTCAGCTAATGCAGTACATTTAATGCTGTTTTTAGCCTCTTGAATATGACGAATTGTTGTTATATCACATTGAAGTGAATATTTTTAATAGACTGTATGATTCATTAATTTACATTTACAAAAAAACTGTAGATTATTATGTGCTGAGTCGAATCAGAGCCGCCACACTCGGGAAAATAAAGCAATCAGTCTTTGCAACCACTTTGCACTGTTCCTTCAACATGAAAATAAAAGCAATTCATGATGATTTTCAAACATTAAACACCTCCATTTATGAAATATACCTTATCCCTTTACTTCAAAGGTTGATATGTTTGTACCTCAGAGAAACTGAAGCCCATATTTACATTCAGACATCGCCATCTTTCCGCCTCACGTGTCCTCTAGTGTCTGTCAAACATTCAGCTGTTAGAAACATCACAACACTCAACAAGAAGCCTGCGTTTCCCATCAGGCAGCAGGGAGAAAAACAACAACAGTGCTGGGGATTCATCCAAAGATAGTCCTCATCAATGCAGGAACAACTGGACCTTGAATCTGTGAGAGAGAGATGTGTTGTGTTTAAGATGATGAGAGACTCCAGAGGAAAAGAGTGAAGTCACAGCATTGAAACTTAGCAATGGAGAGACTTGGAAGAGACCAACATTTGTGAATTGAGTCTGTAGTTTCAAAACTGCTGAGGGTTCTATTTAATTTGTGCTTTTAATATAACTAGAAGTCTCACAATCTTAATGCCAAGAGACGGCTGGTCTCGTTTAGCAATAACATCAAGGTTTTACAGCTTTTTAAAGAAATAATTAAGAGGTGGCACATCTGAAATTCTTATTGTATTACATTTGACATCACTGTTTTTTATTATAATTGTATTTATATTTTAATAGTTTTATTTTATTTGATTAACTTGTATTATTTATTTTTAAGTATTTTTATTTGTTATTAATGTATTACTGTCTTAATACTTTTAATGTTGCAGCTGATCAAATAAAGACATATCCTGCTTGGTAATTAAATCTCTAATTAAACATATTCTATTAATAATCAGAAACGGTAATTTATTTTGTGTTTTTTTTTTAAGACGTACTTTAGTCAAAGGATTGAAGAAATAAAATACGTACTTAAAATACCTAAAAATTGTACTTAATTGCAGTTCTTGAATGAATGTGGTGAGTTTCTTTCTACCACTGTTTCCCTCTGACATAATGTAGCTATAGCTCGCTTGAGTCTGGAGTGTATCTCAGGTTAATGCAGTGTAACCTCCTCTCAGAATGTGTTCTGCAGGCTGAAGGTCTTTAGAGGCCGACGAACAGGAAGTCTGCAGGATGCATCAACTCCTTCGCTCCACAGGGGGCAGCAGCAGGAAGTCCGGATGTTTGCTACTGTTCGGTCACATGATGACGCTTGTTTTAGTAGCTAGAAGTTCATTAAATGCATGAGGAGTTTCATTATTCTCAGTTATATTCCACTCTCCTTCCTGTTATTGTGCTAGAGATACAATTTTAAACCCTTTTTTGGAAGGGATACACAGTGTTATATAAAAAGCCCAAACAATTAGGCGTTAACAATCATAGTGTCATGTCTCGAAAAGTCATTGTAAAAGTGTATTCTTTAAGTCAGCTTTTGTCATGTCCCTTTGTCTTGTGCCTTCCCTGTTTTATTTTGAAAAGTAATTCTCCCTCTCGTTTCAGGTCGCTGTGCTCCCCGCCCCTATGTGTCTCCTGCGTTTGTGATTGTTCACCCCGCCCTGATTGTTTCCACCTGTGCCCCTTACCTTGTGTGTATGTGTGTGTGAAAGAATGTCTTTCACACACACATACGGGTTTTGGGCCGAGGGCGACACCGTACTTCCGGTATCCACCATTTCACGCGAGGTGCAAGCAGAATATCATAGTCTATTGCCTTAATCAATATCTAGTCAACTCTAAAATACCACATATATGCAATGGCATGATAATATTATTGTGACAAGTGGATATTCACCTGGTGTTTCTAGAAGATAGACGTAGATGCTGCCAAAATCGACCGAAGGCCACTTTCGAGAGTCGTTTTTCCATACATCTGCAGGCAGTCTGTAAGGGCAATCCGACAACCCACACAGCTCTAGTTTACGCTGGTAACGACCTAGAGCACACCCCTCAAGTCCAGAGATGTAATCCCAAGACATGCAGCGATTTCTTCGGTCGTTAATTCAGAAAAAAAACCTAGTGCGCTCTGCTTGGCTACATTAGCTAGCTGTTTATATTAGCACCTCCAGGATATTAGCACCTCCAGGAAAATGGCGTATTTCTATATATATATGGCGCGCGTTGCATTGTGGGTAGCTCGTGACGTCACTGTGTGTGAAAGAATTGTCTTAGTCTCCACCTGTCCTGTGCCAGTTCGTCTTCTTTCATGACTCGACATACTAGCGTACATTTAAGCCTGATCCATGTTTGTTGTTTTGTTTTAAGTTCCTTGTGGAAGTATTTAGTTTCTCCTCGAAAGAGTGATTTTATGTTCTTAGTTTTGTTACTGTGGAAATTCCAGTAAAGTACGTTATTATTTGAAACCATCTGAGCTTGAGTTGTGCATTTGAGTTCATGCCTCTGAGTTCAACCCTTGACACATAGTTAGCCTGCACGCTATTCGGCTGCCGCTAACGTTAGCTCAGCTTCTTTCTTCGTTTACTTAACACTGATGTTTATAAAGATTTGACTGGTGGACGAATTATCCTCAACAGTCATAGCCTCTCCAAAACAAACAGGCATGCTGATTAATAACCTGTGAAAATACTGAAAATAGGCTAATGTTAGCTCAGCTTGTTTCTCTGATAACGTAAGATCCAGAAATTCAAGGGGGTGATTACAAGGAGCCACACTATCCTCAGTAGTCACCTCCTCTCCAAAACAAACAGGCCTGCTGATTAAGAACATGTAAAAACACTGAAAATATCAGTTTCACATAAAAAAATCAATGTTTCCCCAGTCGACAGAGCTAGCTAAATGCTAACGTTAGCTCAGCTTGTTTCTCTGATAACTTCAGATCCAGATGTCTAATGACTAAAATCCTAAGCCAGTTTAAAATAGAGAGTTTAAAGCACCAAGATATACATGTATGTTCTAATATGGCTTAAAACTGGATGAAAAGAAAAATGTTGACCGCTTTTGGCACTGACTCATGCTTAAAGACGACAGAGTACAGCTACTTGCAATGGGCCTGGTCTACAAGATCCACTACACCTCTATGGTACCCATGTACATGTCAAAATTCTTCCCAAAGGTCAAGGAATACCATGATCATAACACCAGAGGGAGCTCCACAAATCATGTGAAACCCAGATTTGGCACAAAAAAGGGGGAATACACGTTTCGCAATTATGCCACATCAAGGTGGAACGCTCTTCCCACAACTGTAAAGGAAAGTAAAACTATACTTACCTTCAAAACCTCTCTTAAAGAGCACCTTCGGGGGAGAGCATTGCAAAACTGGCCCCGGTAATGGTACAAATCTCAACCTGTCGTTCAATGGACAGCTTCCCCCCCCCCATCTATGCATATACTCGCATTTTAGACTCTGTTACTAACTGTATATCTGTAGACTTGGTATGTCTTAAATGTCCGGTTAGGATGTATTAGAACGAAATCTAAAATGAAAATTGTAAATAAGCAATCTGTATGTAAAAAACCACCTGTATGTAAATTGTAAATAAGCCATCTGTATGTCTTATATGTCTTATATGTCTTAAATGATATGATGAATTGGAAATGGGGGACCCTGATGTAAACAAGACGAAAGTCTTTCTCTGGTCTGCATCCCCTTAACAATTGTATGTTTTGAGCTGTACTGTACTCTACCCAATATACAAGCTGTTAATACACTTTTCAATCAATCAATCAATCAATCAAAAGGAATATGACGCCATTGCAGAGACGTGGATAAAGATAGCAGTTACCGATACCAGAGGGAAAACTACTAATTCCTCTGAAACTACACAACTCTACACAATATATACCATAGGTGTAGTACTTTTTAATCACTTTAATGTGAAAATGTCAAATAATTACCTTTAATGTTAGAATCGTTTACCAAGTAATCAACTTGAAAAAGTGTATTACCTTCACAAACTAGAACGTCTTGTAAACGGTGTCTAAAAAGATGCTTTGTAAAAAAGAGAACGTTTTATGTTAGTGTGTGTGTGTGTGTGTGTGTGTGTGTGTGTGTGTGTGTGTGTGTGTGTGTGTGCAAGACAAAGACTCCTTAGTATAACTTTCTGTAGGCGATCCCCCCACCTTCACCCCTTTCCTGTCTCTCTCTCCGACCACTCACCGAACAACACACACACACACACACACACACACACACCACACACACACACACACACACACACACACACACACACACACACACACACACACACACACACACACACACACACACACACACACACACACACACACACACACACACACACACACACACAGAGAGAGCATCATTCAGCTTTCTTGTTAAACATTGAACTCACTGTTTTTCTAACACAGCTGTTAAAAATAGAAGTGGAAATCCAATTTCCTTTAATTAACACTTTAACCAAATTAAACCGCGTCTGCTCTCTGCGCCACCACTGGGAATACACTTCATTTAGAAAACAAATAGTGTTGTGTATACCGCATGCACTTAAAGGATAAGTATGATGTGATGTGAAATCTGGAAGAAAATGTGCTTTTTATGGGAAATCCCAGAATATAAGCGCACATTGTGGAGCCGTTTGACGCCACATACAGTAGGAGAGTATTTCATAGAGCTGCTTGTTGAAAAGGATTTGTTGACGTTGGCATGAAAGTGAGATTACAGCGACAAATGAAACAGTGGCTTTTTTATTAAAAGGTCTTTTCAAGTGCAGGCAGTAAAAATAAACCGCTGGATTTCCTGCAGTCTAGTTTTGTTGCAGCAGAGACTCAGAGGAGAACATGTTCAAAGTGTAAAGCAGCTTTATTGTAAGTTTCCAGCTACATAAAGACAGGACGACCTTTAAAAACAAGAACGTGCGCAGTCAGGCTGCGGTGGGAAAAGCACTATTGACATCAGAGTAGAAATATTTTTGTTAGAATCATTTGTTTGTCCACAATTTTACAGATTTAAATGTCTTTTAAAAGGACCTGTGTTTTATAATATGAGCTTAGCACGGTCCCTTTAATGGTGGTATATAAGGAGGCGTGTGATGCAGTGGTTGTGTGTTGGTGTTCGGATCAGGGTTCAAACCCCACTGCAGTCAGCATGTCGTTGTGTCCCTGAGACTCTTCACCCCAAAGTGCTCCTGTGGGGATTGTCCACAGCATTGAGTATGTGAGTCGCTTTGGATAAAAGCGTCTAACAAGTGACATGTAATGTAATGTAACTTATCTTAGACATGGTTTACGACCTAAAGGAAAGAATCGCGAAAGGTGAGACCGTGATGTTGATGTAAAGTTTGTACACAGATACTATTACAACATTAAAGGAGTATTTTGGATTGGAAAATGTGTTTGAGACACCTACAAAAACTGAATATTAGTTGAAATAGATGCTATATTCATAATATTTTCATTGTTTTATATGCTGTATGTGTATGTTAGTGTTATTATGTGACTTTGGTGACTCTTAATTAAACCTTTAAAACACCAAACCTACACAATAACATGTACTAAGTGACACAGAGTGACGCCATAATACTAGTTTTGTCAATCGAGTGGGTTGGCTTCAGTTCCCCGACAGAAAGGGCCGTCTGACAGGAAGCTGAAAATGTGTACATAGAATGCTCTTAAATTGATTAATGTCGGTGTCCACATACGTCCACATACATGCTTATACCTTATCTACACTGACTGAAGAAGCAGCTCATATAAACCCACTTCAAGAAGTAGTTTATGGGATATCTTACAACATAACCAAAATAAACAGGACCCTTTTTCTTGGGAATGAGAAAAACACATAAGGATCCACGGAGGACACTTAATTCCAGAGGACATGGTACAAACAGTAGGAAACATAAAAATGATATTTCATTTGCACTTTTAAATTGTTCACCAGATCCACCGGGTCTGAAGTCCAAGAGTCTAAGAAGGAGGAAATATAGCTTTCAAAAAGCTCTTTATTGTTCTCATACTGCCTGTGCTGCAGCACCTCTTTTCACCCTCCGTCTGAAACCAGAGACCAGTCTGCTCTGATTGGTTAGCTGGCCGGCTCTGTTGCGATTGGTCAACCACTTAGAGATGTCCCGCCCCTTAGACTATCACGCACAATGTGTTGGAGTGCTAGCCAATAGAAGCGTGAGTGTTTTTTCTAACTTTTTCAGACACATATTTTGCATTTAAGATCAAACAAGGTGCCTTCTTTCTATCTTCTTTCCAAAAAGTGGAAGACAGAATGTGCTCCGAGTGTTTGGCTGAGCCTCCGTTCACAGAAGCAGATATAAAAAATATTGGATAAAAGAAAGCCAACGAAACAAACAGAGGTCTTTTGTGCTCGTGTACATCTGTTCAGACTCTGGCTTTTACTTAAAAAGAGATAAACCCCTGAAGGACCCTCTCAGCGGCCCTGACGAAGAGAGGTGTCTCTATTTGTGCCTGTTTGAGTTGACTGTGTGCCCTGAAGGTAAACAGACGTTATCATTATTCCTCTGCTGCTGCTATGGAGGCGGATACTGACAGACACACAGGCAGATTAGTGTGTGTGTTTATGTGTGTGTGTGTGTGTGTGTGTGTGTGTGTGTGTGTGTGTGTGTGTGTGTGTGTGTGTTTAGCAGGAATTATCGAGCACCTTCTCCAGGTGTGTGCAGTCGAGGGTTTTACGACGGGGCAGGACTGGAATCTGCAACACACCCGCCATGCACATCATTATCACCTCACAAACACAACGAGGGGCATTTACTGATGCTTTTGCACTCATCACAAACGTTCAGGACGCTTTTTTAGGGTCATTCTAGGTGAAAAATAATGAATAAAGTCGATCAGATTAAAACAGTAGGAGATTGTTCAAATATGGCCCGTGGAAAGTGCTAAAAATACCACAAAAACGCACATAAAATCCCAAATGATTGAGCACCCGTTGGTTTTACGATAAACCTCCAAGAGGCTTTCTTGTGCGTCCTATCGTGCTATATATAGCTACTAGATCTCATATCTGTTGGTGAAACCACAACGAGGGGCTGCCTTTTAGCGACTCTTAGAGCACCCTTTTTGCTGCACCCCGAAAACAATACAGCTGAAAATAAATCAACAGTTTTTAGTAAACGTTGAGGCTCTGCTCTTGGTTGCTGTGTAGTTTCTGTCCACTGCTCGTCGCACTTGGATGGGTGAAAGACTAACTGACTGTGTGTAAATGTGTGACATTTAGAAGAGGATTTAATCTTGGACCTGGCTTTGCTGGCCTTTTTGACCAAACGCCCAGAAAGTGCGTCAGATGTTGAATCACCTTTTCTAAGCGGTGGAACTTCAGTGTCCGTTTGTGACGCAATTGGGGTTACCACAAATAACCGCTTGTGCATTTCCCTCTGTTCCTCCGTTATCTTTCCTGCATATTGTGCAATACCATTATTATTAATAATGTTCTATAAATATCGTGCAATTACGTATCTGCCACTACGTTTTTTGCACTAAATACTGTTAATATTATTACTTATATGACCGTCTATGTTTCCTGTAGTTAGTGAATTTACTGCACTGTTAGTGTACCGTTTTATTATTATTGTGCTGCTGTGTTTATTGTATTTCTGTAACTCTGGCACAACCATTTCCATATCTTATCTTGTCTCGTCTCCACAGTGTGATCCAGATCCAGCTGTGAGATCATTATCATCAGGATGAAGATGAGACTCGTCTTCCTCCTCCTGACGCTCGTCGTCCTCGTCGCCGCCCGACCCAAAGCAGGTCAGTGAACACACTGAGGGAACAATTACAAGAACAGCAGCAGGAAAGTGTTCAAATGAAATCCTCCTGTGCATCGTGACTTTACTTTAAGGCCCTAATGCGTTTGGACGTATCAGATTTATACGTTTGGATGCAGTTGAAACATCTGCAGCCGGGTTGACTTGATTTATGTGAGCAGACGACGAGGTGGACACTTTTATAAGATGTTAAAACCCCGCCGTTTGCTCATGTCTGTTTGAAACCGAAGACAGATCCCACTCGTCTACTTTCACCTCCTCTGCTTTCACAAGAAGAGATCCTGGACGTTTGAAACTCTTAAAGAAATACACAGACCTGCTTCATCCCTCCTCCATGACTGCTGTGTCGCTGAGCAGAGATGGTGTTACAGATCACACTAAAGACTAACACATGTGGCTGAAGAGGAGTGAGTTCAGGAGGTAAATGATGTGAAAGTCATGCCTGAACTGCTGCAACTGTAAACCACACACAGAGCTGTGAGAACAGAGGCTCTTCGTAGTGAGCATTCAAACACAATACCCTTTATAAACGCATTGAGAGCCAAACACGGCTCCATATCGGGACAATTTAACACCTTACAAAATCAGAGGTCCGATGCAGATGAAAAGGGAAAAGAGAAGACGCATATATTAAATAAAAAGGCAAGCACACTTTATTTAAAGAAAGCAAAACAAAAAAGCAAATACAAATAAGTACAGCATTTTAAAACGGGTGTTGATGTAATCAAAGTGCCCCCAGGCTACAGAGTGACCTGACTTGATTTATATAACGTATCAAAGGAGCTGACCATTTTAACACGTTGAAAATAAATTGTAAAGTAATTGAGTTGATTGCACACGAGCAGTGGTTCTGCGTAAGAGTTTTATATAAATGCACATGTCAGCAACAAGGCAGTTAAAGGGCTTTACTGCACATACAAACAATACATGCAAAATAAAGTAGGATTCATGCATTTAATAAATCACATTTAAATACAATTAAAAATGTTTTAACGAGAGAATAGAACATTTTATTTAAACGTAAAAAGAGTATAAATACGACACATTTTTCTGAACTGTTTAAACATTAATTTAGTTTTCTAGCAAAAACTCAAAAACAAATAACCCAGCTCTATTTTCAATGCACAGGAATTGATGTCTTCAGACGTCATGAAACACCATCTGTTTGAAGCCTTTTTCAACTCATTAGAGTGACCCCTTCTTCCCCTTCGTTGTGCATATTCTGCTCTGTCCTGCCCTCTATCAGGAAATAACACTTTTCGACGTGACTGATTTCCCTTTTCATTGAAATGCAATTACAACACAATTGAGAGAATAGAACATTTTAAAAACCTTGAAAAAGAGTATAAACACCACACCTTTTTTTCTTCTGGTTAAATATTCATTTTGTTTGATTTGAAAAAAAGCCAAGGCACTCTTCTACTCTACGTTGATCGACTTCATGAAATTACCATCTGTTTGAAGGCTTTTTTGTTGATCCTTCCTCCTCCCTCTCTCAGGTCCGAAGCAGAAGTGTAAGTCCGGTCCGGTGGATCTGGTGTTTCTGATCGACAGCTCTCGCAGCGTCCGGCCTCACGAGTTCGAGACCATGAGGAAGTTCATGATCGACATCCTGAGCACGCTGGACATCGGACTCAACGCCACCAGAGTGGGGGTGGTGCAGTACTCCAGCCAGGTACTGTCGGACATGTTGTATTTAGTTAATGTCCCCTGGCCCTTTTCCCCACTTCTGGTTAATGCATGTGATCCTTCTCGGTTTAGCACTAGCTGCATTTTAAACCATGACTTTTAATTAAGAGCATTATTGTGCTGCTGTGTTTATTGTATTTTACTCTAGAAAACAATTTCCTTCAGGATAAATAAAGTATTATCTTAAAGGTTGATAAAGCTGGCGAGGCTAAGTAATGAAATAGCAATGACACAAAACATGGCAATGTAGAAGCGCCATCAGGCGAGGGATGGTAAACGTTCCTTTTCTGTCTCCAGGTCCGCACTGAGTTCTCCCTGAAGGCTCACGCTAAACTGGATACGATGGTGAAGGGCATCAACGAGATCATCCCTCTGGCTCAGGGCACCATGACCGGTCTCGCCATCAAATTTGTGATGGACACAGCTTTCGTCGCGGAGGAGGGAGACAGGCCGAAGGTATTTACACATTTCTAACAACACATTAAAATAAACATTGTCTTCCATGCGAGGCAACTGGGAGTGGTTTCCGGGTTTAAGTCGAGTCCTCACTAACACTAAGAAAGTGGATCACATCACTCCTGTTCTGAAGTCTTTACACTGGCTTCCTGTGTGTCAAACAATAGATTTCAAAATACTGCTGCTGGTTTATAAAGCACTGAATGGTTTAGGCCCAAAATACATTTCTGACCTCCTGCTAAATGATGAACCATCCAGATCCCTCAGGTCTTCCAGGCGAGGCAACTGGAAGTGTTACGGTGAGTGAAGCAGGCAGGACCCAAATGCAGAAAAAACAGAAAATACCTTTATTTCAAGGATATGGCACACGGACAATCAGAACACTCCCCGGTGAACACAGTCACAGACAAACGACGAACCAACAATGACAGACAGAAAAAACAGAACTTAAATACACACAGGACTAATCAAGGAAACAAGAGACAGGTGAGGAGGGAGGAGAATACACAGGGGCACCAGGTGAACACAATCAAGAAAAACAGGTAGGAGCGAACACACACAGACAGGAAACCAAAGACCGATCTAAACAAGACAAAACACAACACAGACAGATTGTGACAGGAAGTGGTTTCTGGGTTTAAGGGCTCATTCCTGCACCCATAATAAAGCTTTATTTATACAGCACTTTTCATACAACACATGCAGCTCAAAGCGCTTTACAAAATGACACATCACAAAAAACAAACAACAAGAAATTCCCCTGAGATTATTTGTTAAGAACTTTAAAAGGTACACGCAGCAAAATATAACACTTCATCAGGTTAACGGACTCAAGGAGGTGAAATGGATGATAATACAAATAAAATACAATAAAATAAATAATGAAGAATGAATACAAATAAAAAGATAATAGTAACAAAAATGCCATAATTCTAATAAAGGTTA
Organism: Gymnodraco acuticeps; assembly: GCF_902827175.1. Lineage (NCBI taxonomy): Eukaryota > Metazoa > Chordata > Actinopteri > Perciformes > Bathydraconidae > Gymnodraco > Gymnodraco acuticeps. The sequence continues at coordinate 449,939 of NW_022991300.1, read as the reverse complement.
CACGATTAAAACATAAAAAAATAAAATACAAATAAATGTTGCTATTGAAACTGTTAAATAAATAAAATAAGATAAAACCCTTTAACACCTATAACATAAAACAATATAAAAGTAGGTAAATAAAGACTAAAAGAACAGTTAAAGTCGGGGGCTGCTAATAATAAGCATCGTTTATAAATGTCACTGAGCTGGCCTCCCTGATGCTTGACTGTTCCCTCTCCTCAGGTTCCCAACGTGGTGGTGATCGTGACGGACGGTCGTCCTCAGGATCGAGTGGCAGAAGTGGCGATTGAGGCAAGAGAGAAAGGCATCGAGATCTTTGCTGTGGGCGTGGCCAGAGCCGATATGGCGTCCCTCAGGGCGATGGCGTCCCCTCCATTCGAGGACCACGTCTTCCTGGTCGAGTCTTTTGATCTGATCCATCAGTTCGGACTGCAGTTCCAGGACAAACTCTGCGGTACAAATAATCTCTCTGTGTCTCATCTGTTAAACGTCTCAGAGCAGCTGCACAATTTAGTGTTTATCAAACAAGGGAGGACATGGTGCATCTGTTGGGAACAAAAGCCCACAATTAAAGAAAGTATGTTATTATAAATGGGAATCAATTAATTTCCTGAATTTATAACATTAACAGTATTCTCATAATTTGACCCGACAGCATCCAATCAAGTTGATAGAGGGAACCATGCAGTACCCACGTTGCGCCAGTAGGAAATAAAAGTGATACCTAAGTTAATTTAGTCTGCGTACAAGAACTACGCAGATCAAACATCTCAGACAGAAGCGCATTATGACTTGATGAGAAATCTGAAATTTGCTCTAAAGCACACAGTTCATTTAAAATAGTAAATAATAAATATCAATATATTTACCCAGCGGTTTTAAACAATCATGACTAAATCATACATTCAAAATAGTATATCGCAGTAGAAGTACAACACCTCACCAAATACATATTTACTGTGAAGTCAACAAAACTTTTCCAACTTTGACAGAAACGTAATAATAATAATAACTGTATTTATAAGCACCTTTCCTGCAGCCCAACGTGCTTTAGGGAACAAGACAAGATACATACAAAGACTAAAGAGTAAGGAACATCATTAAAAACAAGTAACAGAAAGAGTTATATCACAAAACATGAACAGTGATCCCAATAAAATGACTCACAATTAAAAGCCATATTCGTGCACAACCCGTCCCTCTTACTATGAAGCTCTAGACTCAGGCAGTGCTTCTCAAAGTGTGGTCCACGGACCACTGGTGGTCCGTGAGCGCCCCCTGGTGGTCCGCGAGTATATTGGTACAATTTCACATTTTAAATAAATAAATACATTTAAGTTTTCCGCACTCTCGCGGGAATATCTCCGCAATGGAGTGAGGTTAAGTTTCACTTTCAATTGCATGATATAGCCCAGCACAACACCTTCATCACACATGTTGCCACTTGTTTGTACCATTTACAGGCGATTTGTAATCTGTTCTAGAAAAACGATGTGTTTTTTGATATTTGTGGAGTTAGGTGGTCCGCGAGTGTTTTTTTATTGGTTAAGTGGAACTTGGTATGAAAAAGTTTGAGAAACACT